>NW_026691564.1:0-74938 GCF_020826845.1 Diceros bicornis minor
GAGATGGGGCATGAAGTTATTTCTAGGAGTTGGACACATACCAAGTTGAGCTCAGTTCTGGGCATCTTTGAAATACCTATACAAACTTGTTCCTACCTAGTAACTTGCATCTTTGAATGAGAATCTGCTTGCTTATAGCAACGTGCTATATGTTCTGAATGCCCGAATTGGAAATCTGTGTCAAAACTTTGTTAGGAATTATGTGATCCTTACTAGCTGGAAGTAAGGGAGATGGGGCATGAAGTTATTTCTAGGAGTTGGACACATACCAAGTTTAGCTCAGTTCTGGGCATCTTTGAAATACCTATACAAACTTGTTCCTACATAGTAACTTGCAACTTTGAATGAAAATGTGCTTGCTTACAGCAACGTGCTATATGTTCTGAATGCCCGAATTGGGAATCTGTGTCAAAACTTTGTTAGGAATTATGTGATCCTTACTAGCTGGAAGTAAGGGAGATGGGGCATGAAGTTATTTCTAGGAGTTGGACACATACCAAGTTTAGCTCAGTTCTGGGCATCTTTGAAATACCTATACAAACTTGTTCCTACATAGTAACTTGCATCTTTGAATGAGAATGTGCTTGCTTACAGCAACGTGCTATATGTTCTGAATGCCCGAATTGGGAATCTGTGTCAAATCTCTGTTAGGAATTATGTGATCCTTACTAGCTGGAAGTAAGGGAGATGGGGCATGAAGTTATTTCTAGGAGTTGGACACATACCAAGTTTAGCTCAGTTCTGGGCATCTTTGAAATACCTATACAAACTTGTTCCTCCATAGTAACTTGCAACTTTGAATGAGAATGTGCTTGCTTACAGCAACGTGCTATATGTTCTGAATGCCCGAATTGGGAATCTGTGTCAAAACTTTGTTAGGAATTATGTGATCCTTACTAGCTGGAAGTAAGGGAGATGGGGCATGAAGTTATTTCTTGGAGTTGGAGACATACCAAGTTTAGCTCAGCTCTGGGCATCTTTGAAATACCTATACAAACTTGTTCCTACATAGTAACTTGCAACTTTGAATGAGAATGTGCTTGCTTGCAGCAACGTGCTATATGTTCTGAATGCCCGAATAGGGAATCTGTGTCAAAACTTTGTTAGGAATTATGTGATCCTTACTAGCTGGAAGTAAGGGAGATGGGGCATGAAGTTATTTCTAGGAGTTGGACACATACCAAGTTTAGCTCAGTTCTGGGCATCTTTGAAATACCTATACAAACTTGTTCCTACATAGTAACTTGCAACTTTGAATGAGAATGTGCTTGCTTGCAGCAACGTGCTATATGTTCTGAATGCCCGAATTGGGAATCTGTGTCAAAACTTTGTTAGGAATTATGTGATCCTTACTAGCTGGAAGTAAGGGAGATGGGGCATGAAGTTATTTCTAGGAGTTGGACACATACCAAGTTTAGCTCAGTTCTGGGCATCTTTGAAATACCTATACAAACTTGTTCCTACATAGTAACTTGCAACTTTGAATGAGAATGTGCTTGCTTACAGCAACGTGCTATATGATCTGAATGCCCGAATTGGGAATCTGTGTCAAAACTTTGTTAGGAATTATGTGATCCTTACTAGCTGGAAGTAAGGGAGATGGGGCATGAAGTTATTTCTAGGAGTTGGACACATACCAAGTTTAGCTCAGTTCTGGGCATCTTTGAAATACCTATACAAACTTGTTCCTACATAGTAACTTGCATCTTTGAATGAGAATCTGCTTGCTTACAGCAACGTGCTATATGTTCTGAATGCCCGAATTGGGAATCTGTGTCAAAACTTTGTTAGGAATTATGTGATCCTTACTAGCTGGAAGTAAGGGAGATGGGGCATGAAGTTATTTCTAGGAGTTGGACACATACCAAGTTTAGCTCAGTTCTGGGCATCTTTGAAATACCTATACAAACTTGTTCCTACATAGTAACTTGCATCTTTGAATGAGAATGTGGTTGCTTACAGCAACGTGCTATATGTTCTGAATGCCCGAATTGGGAATCTGTGTCAAAACTTTGTTAGGAATTATGTGATCCTTACTAGCTGGAAGTAAGGGAGATGGGGCATGAAGTTATTTCTAGGAGTTGGACACATAGCAAGTTTAGCTCAGTTCTGGGCATCTTTGAAATACCTATACAAACTTGTTCCTACATAGTAACTTGCATCTTTGAATGAGAATGTGCTTGCTTGCAGCAACGTGCTATATGTTCTGAATGCCCGAATAGGGAATCTGTGTCAAAACTTTGTTAGGAATTATGTGATCCTTACTAGCTGGAAGTAAGGGAGATGGGGCATGAAGTTATTTCTAGGAGTTGGACACATACCAAGTTTAGCTCAGTTCCGGGCATATTTGAAATACCTATACAAACTTGTTCCTACATAGTAACTTGCAACTTTGAATGAGAATGTGCTTGCTTACAGCAACGTGCTATATGTTCTGAATGCCCGAATTGGGAATCTGTGTCAAAACTTTGTTAGGAATTATGTGATCCTTACTAGCTGGAAGTAAGGGAGATGGGGCATGAAGTTATTTCTAGGAGTTGGACACATACCAAGTTTAGCTCAGTTCCGGGCATCTTTGAAATACCTATACAAACTTGTTCCTACATAGTAACTTGCATCTTTGAATGAGAATGTGCTTGCTTACAGCAACGTGCTATATGTTCTGAATGCCCGAATTGGGAATCTGTGTCAAAACTTTGTTAGGAATTATGTGATCCTTACTAGCTGGAAGTAAGGGAGATGGAGCATGAAGTTATTTCTAGGAGTTGGACACATACCAAGTTTAGCTCAGTTCTGGGCATCTTTGAAATACCTATACAAACTTGTTCCTACATAGTAACTTGCATCTTTGAATGAGAATGTGCTTGCTTACAGCAACGTGCTATATGATCTGAATGCCCGAATTGGGAATCCTTGTCAAAACTTTGTTAGGAATTATGTGATCCTTACTAGCTGGAAGTAAGGGAGATGGGGCATGAAGTTATTTCTATGAGTTGGACACATACCAAGTTTAGCTCAGTTCTGGGCATCTTTGAAATACCTATACAAACTTGTTCCTACATAGTAACTTGCATCTTTGAATGAGAATCTGCTTGCTTGCAGCAACGTGCTATATGTTCTGAATGCCCGAATAGGGAGTCTGTGTCAAAACTTTGTTAGGAATTATGTGATCCTTACTAGCTGGAAGTAAGGGAGATGGGGCATGAAGTTATTTCTAGGAGTTGGACACATACCAAGTTTAGCTCAGTTCTGGGCATCTTTGAAATACCTATACAAACTTGTTCCTACATAGTAACTTGCAACTTTGAATGAGAATGTGCTTGCTTACAGCAACGTGCTATATGTTCTGAATGCCCGAATTGGGAATCTGTGTCAAAACTTTGTTAGGAATTGTGTGATCCTTACTAGCTGGAAGTAAGGGAGATGGGGCATGAAGATATTTCTAGGAGTTGGACACATACCAAGTTTAGCTCAGTTCTGGGCATCTTTGAAATACCTATACAAACTTGTTCCTACATAGTAACTTGCATCTTTGAATGAGAATGTGCTTGCTTACAGCAACGTGCTATATGTTCTGAATGCCCGAATTGGCAATCTGTGTCAAAACTTTGTTAGGAATTATGTGATCCTTACTAGCTGGAAGTAAGGGAGATGGGGCATGAAGTTATTTCTAGGAGTTGGACACATACCAAGTTTAGCTCAGTTCTGGGCATCTTTGAAATACCTATACAAACTTGTTCCTACATAGTAACTTGCATCTTTGAATGAGAATCTGCATGCTTACAGCAACGTGCTATATGTTCTGAATGCCCGAATTGGGAATCTGTGTCAAAACTTTGTTAGGAATTATGTCATCCTTACTAGCTGGAAGTAAGGGAGATGGGGCATGAAGTTATTTCTAGGAGTTGGACACATACCAAGTTTAGCTCAGTTCTGGGCATCTTTGAAATACCTATACAAACTTGTTCCTACATAGTAACTTGCAACTTTGAATGAAAATGTGCTTGCTTACAGCAACGTGCTATATGTTCTGAATGCCCGAATTGGGAATCTGTGTCAAAACTTTGTTAGGAATTATGTGATCCTTACTAGCTGGAAGTAAGGGAGATGGGGCATGAAGTTATTTCTAGGAGTTGGACACATACCAAGTTTAGCTCAGTTCTGGGCATCTTTGAAATACCTATACAAACTTGTTCCTACATAGTAACTTGCATCTTTGAATGAGAATGTGCTTGCTTACAGCAACGTGCTATATGTTCTGAATGCCCGAATTGGGAATCTGTGTCAAATCTCTGTTAGGAATTATGTGATCCTTACTAGCTGGAAGTAAGGGAGATGGGGCATGAAGTTATTTCTAGGAGTTGGACACATACCAAGTTTAGCTCAGTTCTGGGCATCTTTGAAATACCTATACAAACTTGTTCCTCCATAGTAACTTGCAACTTTGAATGAGAATGTGCTTGCTTACAGCAACGTGCTATATGTTCTGAATGCCCGAATTGGGAATCTGTGTCAAAACTTTGTTAGGAATTATGTCATCCTTACTAGCTGGAAGTAAGGGAGATGGGGCATGAAGTTATTTCTAGGAGTTGGACACATACCAAGTTTAGCTCAGTTCTGGGCATCTTTGAAATACCTATACAAACTTGTTCCTCCATAGTAACTTGCATCTTTGAATGAAAATGTGCTTGCTTGCAGCAACGTGCTATATGTTCTGAATGCCCGAATAGGGAATCTGTGTCAAAACTTTGTTAGGAATTATGTGATCCGTACTAGCTGGAAGTAAGGGAGATGGGGCATGAAGTTATTTCTAGGAGTTGGACACATACCAAGTTTAGCTCAGTTCTGGGCATCTTTGAAATACCTATACAAACTTGTTCCTACATAGTAACTTGCATCTTTGAATGAGAATGTGCTTGCTTGCAGCAACGTGCTATATGTTCTGAATGCCCGAAAAGGGAATCTGTGTCAAAACTTTGTTAGGAATTATGTGATCCTTACTAGCTGGAAGTAAGGGAGATGGGGCATGAAGTTATTTCTAGGAGTTGGACACATACAACGTTTAGCTCAGTTCTGGGCATCTTTGAAATACCTATACAAACTTGTTCCTACATAGTAACTTGCATCTTTGAATGAGAATGTGCTTGCTTGCAGCAACGTGCTATATGTTCTGAATGCCCGAATAGGGAATCTGTGTCAAAACTTTGTTAGGAATTATGTGATCCTTACTAGCTGGAAGTAAGGGAGATGGGGCATGAAGTTATTTCTAGGAGTTGGACACATACCAAGTTTAGCTCAGTTCTGGGCATCTTTGAAATACCTATACAAACTTGTTCCTACATAGTAACTTGCATCTTTGAATGAGAATGTGCTTGCTTACAGCAACGTGCTATATGTTCTGAATGCCCGAATTGGGAATCTGTGTCAAAACTTTGTTAGGAATTATGTGATCCTTACTAGCTGGAAGTAAGGGAGATGGGGCATGAAGTTATTTCTAGGAGTTGGACACATACCAAGTTTAGCTCAGTTCTGGGCATCTTTGAAATGCCTATACAAACTTGTTCCTACATAGTAACTTGCATCTTTGAATGAGAATCTGCTTGCTTACAGCAACGTGCTATATGTTCTGAATGCCCGAATTGGGAATCTGTGTCAAAACTTTGTTAGGAATTATGTGATCCTTACTAGCTGGAAGTAAGGGAGATGGGGCATGAAGTTATTTCTAGGAGTTGGACACATACCAAGTTTAGCTCAGTTCTGGGCATCTTTGAAATACCTATACAAACTTGTTCCTACATAGTAACTTGCAACTTTGAATAAGAATGTGCTTGCTTGCAGCAACGTGCTATATGTTCTGAATGCCCGAATTGGGAATCTGTGTCAAAACTTTGTTAGGAATTATGTGATCCTTACTAGCTGGAAGTAAGGGAGATGGGGCATGAAGTTATTTCTAGGAGTTGGACACATACCAAGTTTAGCTCAGTTCTGGGCATCTTTGAAATACCTATACAAACTTGTTCCTACATAGTAACTTGCATCTTTGAATGAGAATCTGCTTGCTTACAGCAACGTGCCATATGTTCTGAATGCCCGAATTGGGAATCTGTGTCAAAACTTTGTTAGGAATTATGTGATCCTTACTAGCTGGAAGTAAGGGAGATGGGGCATGAAGTTATTTCTAGGAGTTGGACACATACCAAGTTTAGCTCAGTTCTGGGCATCTTTGAAATACCTATACAAACTTGTTCCTACATAGTATCTTGCAACTTTGAATGAGAATGTGCTTGCTTACAGCAACGTGCTACATGTTCTGAATGCCCGAATTGGGAATCTGTGTCAAAACTTTGTTAGGAATTATGTGATCCTTACTAGCTGGAAGTAAGGGAGATGGGGCATGAAGTTATTTCTAGGAGTTGGACACATACCAAGTTTAGCTCAGTTCTGGGCATCTTTGAAATACCTATACAAACTTGTTCCTACATAGTAACTTGCAACTTTGAATGAGAATGTGCTTGCTTACAGCAACGTGCTACATGTTCTGAATGCCCGAATTGGGAATCTGTGTCAAAACTTTGTTAGGAATTATGTGATCCTTACTAGCTGGAAGTAAGGGAGATGGGGCATGAAGTTATTTCTTGGAGTTGGAGACATACCAAGTTTAGCTCAGTTCTGGGCATCTTTGAAATACCTATACAAACTTGTTCCTACATAGTAACTTGCAACTTTGAATGAGAATGTGCTTGCTTGCAGCAACGTGCTATATGTTCTGAATGCCCGAATTGGGAATCTGTGTCAAAACTTTGTTAGGAATTATGTGATCCTTACTAGCTGGAAGTAAGGGAGATGGGGCATGAAGTTATTTCTAGGAGTTGGACACATACCAAGTTTAGCTCAGTTCTGGGCATCTTTGAAATACCTATACAAACTTGTTCTTACATAGTAACTTGCAACTTTGAATGAGAATGTGCTTGCTTACAGCAACGTGCTATATGTTCTGAATGCCCGAATTGGGAATCTGTGTCAAAACTTTGTTAGGAATTATGTGATCCTTACTAGCTGGAAGTAAGGGAGATGGGGCATGAAGTTATTTCTAGGAGTTGGACACATACCAAGTTTAGCTCAGTTCTGGGCATCTTTGAAATACCTATACAAACTTGTTCCTACATAGTAACTTGCAACTTTGAATGAGAATGTGCTTGCTTACAGCAACGTGCTATATGATCTGAATGCCCGAATTGGGAATCTGTGTCAAAACTTTGTTAGGAATTATGTGATCCTTACTAGCTGGAAGTAAGGGAGATGGGGCATGAAGTTATTTCTAGGAGTTGGACACATACCAAGTTTAGCTCAGTTCTGGGCATCTTTGAAATACCTATACAAACTTGTTCCTACATAGTAACTTGCATCTTTGAATGAGAATCTGCTTGCTTACAGCAACGTGCTATATGTTCTGAATGCCCGAATTGGGAATCTGTGTCAAAACTTTGTTAGGAATTATGTGATCCTTACTAGCTGGAAGTAAGGGAGATGGGGCATGAAGTTATTTCTAGGAGTTGGACACATACCAAGTTTAGCTCAGTTCTGGGCATCTTTGAAATACCTATACAAACTTGTTCCTACATAGTAACTTGCATCTTTGAATGAGAATGTGGTTGCTTACAGCAACGTGCTATATGTTCTGAATGCCCGAATTGGGAATCTGTGTCAAAACTTTGTTAGGAATTATGTGATCCTTACTAGCTGGAAGTAAGGGAGATGGGGCATGAAGTTATTTCTAGGAGTTGGACACATACCAAGTTTAGCTCAGTTCCGGGCATATTTGAAATACCTATACAAACTTGTTCCTACATAGTAACTTGCAACTTTGAATGAGAATGTGCTTGCTTACAGCAACGTGCTATATGTTCTGAATGCCCGAATTGGGAATCTGTGTCAAAACTTTGTTAGGAATTATGTGATCCTTACTAGCTGGAAGTAAGGGAGATGGGGCATGAAGTTATTTCTAGGAGTTGGACACATACCAAGTTTAGCTCAGTTCCGGGCATCTTTGAAATACCTATACAAACTTGTTCCTACATAGTAACTTGCATCTTTGAATGAGAATGTGCTTGCTTACAGCAACGTGCTATATGTTCTGAATGCCCGAATTGGGAATCTGTGTCAAAACTTTGTTAGGAATTATGTGATCCTTACTAGCTGGAAGTAAGGGAGATGGAGCATGAAGTTATTTCTAGGAGTTGGACACATACCAAGTTTAGCTCAGTTCTGGGCATCTTTGAAATACCTATACAAACTTGTTCCTACATAGTAACTTGCATCTTTGAATGAGAATGTGCTTGCTTACAGCAACGTGCTATATGATCTGAATGCCCGAATTGGGAATCCTTGTCAAAACTTTGTTAGGAATTATGTGATCCTTACTAGCTGGAAGTAAGGGAGATGGGGCATGAAGTTATTTCTATGAGTTGGACACATACCAAGTTTAGCTCAGTTCTGGGCATCTTTGAAATACCTATACAAACTTGTTCCTACATAGTAACTTGCATCTTTGAATGAGAATCTGCTTGCTTGCAGCAACGTGCTATATGTTCTGAATGCCCGAATAGGGAGTCTGTGTCAAAACTTTGTTAGGAATTATGTGATCCTTACTAGCTGGAAGTAAGGGAGATGGGGCATGAAGTTATTTCTAGGAGTTGGACACATACCAAGTTTAGCTCAGTTCTGGGCATCTTTGAAATACCTATACAAACTTGTTCCTACATAGTAACTTGCAACTTTGAATGAGAATGTGCTTGCTTACAGCAACGTGCTATATGTTCTGAATGCCCGAATTGGGAATCTGTGTCAAAACTTTGTTAGGAATTGTGTGATCCTTACTAGCTGGAAGTAAGGGAGATGGGGCATGAAGATATTTCTAGGAGTTGGACACATACCAAGTTTAGCTCAGTTCTGGGCATCTTTGAAATACCTATACAAACTTGTTCCTACATAGTAACTTGCATCTTTGAATGAGAATGTGCTTGCTTACAGCAACGTGCTATATGTTCTGAATGCCCGAATTGGCAATCTGTGTCAAAACTTTGTTAGGAATTATGTGATCCTTACTAGCTGGAAGTAAGGGAGATGGGGCATGAAGTTATTTCTAGGAGTTGGACACATACCAAGTTTAGCTCAGTTCTGGGCATCTTTGAAATACCTATACAAACTTGTTCCTACATAGTAACTTGCATCTTTGAATGAGAATCTGCATGCTTACAGCAACGTGCTATATGTTCTGAATGCCCGAATTGGGAATCTGTGTCAAAACTTTGTTAGGAATTATGTCATCCTTACTAGCTGGAAGTAAGGGAGATGGGGCATGAAGTTATTTCTAGGAGTTGGACACATACCAAGTTTAGCTCAGTTCTGGGCATCTTTGAAATACCTATACAAACTTGTTCCTACATAGTAACTTGCAACTTTGAATGAAAATGTGCTTGCTTACAGCAACGTGCTATATGTTCTGAATGCCCGAATTGGGAATCTGTGTCAAAACTTTGTTAGGAATTATGTGATCCTTACTAGCTGGAAGTAAGGGAGATGGGGCATGAAGTTATTTCTAGGAGTTGGACACATACCAAGTTTAGCTCAGTTCTGGGCATCTTTGAAATACCTATACAAACTTGTTCCTACATAGTAACTTGCATCTTTGAATGAGAATGTGCTTGCTTACAGCAACGTGCTATATGTTCTGAATGCCCGAATTGGGAATCTGTGTCAAATCTCTGTTAGGAATTATGTGATCCTTACTAGCTGGAAGTAAGGGAGATGGGGCATGAAGTTATTTCTAGGAGTTGGACACATACCAAGTTTAGCTCAGTTCTGGGCATCTTTGAAATACCTATACAAACTTGTTCCTCCATAGTAACTTGCAACTTTGAATGAGAATGTGCTTGCTTACAGCAACGTGCTATATGTTCTGAATGCCCGAATTGGGAATCTGTGTCAAAACTTTGTTAGGAATTATGTCATCCTTACTAGCTGGAAGTAAGGGAGATGGGGCATGAAGTTATTTCTAGGAGTTGGACACATACCAAGTTTAGCTCAGTTCTGGGCATCTTTGAAATACCTATACAAACTTGTTCCTCCATAGTAACTTGCATC
The DNA here is from genome assembly GCF_020826845.1 of Diceros bicornis minor. Classification (NCBI taxonomy): domain Eukaryota; kingdom Metazoa; phylum Chordata; class Mammalia; order Perissodactyla; family Rhinocerotidae; genus Diceros; species Diceros bicornis. Next base: position 10,144 of record NW_026691564.1, read on the forward strand.
TTTGAATGAAAATGTGCTTGCTTGCAGCAACGTGCTATATGTTCTGAATGCCCGAATAGGGAATCTGTGTCAAAACTTTGTTAGGAATTATGTGATCCGTACTAGCTGGAAGTAAGGGAGATGGGGCATGAAGTTATTTCTAGGAGTTGGACACATACCAAGTTTAGCTCAGTTCTGGGCATCTTTGAAATACCTATACAAACTTGTTCCTACATAGTAACTTGCATCTTTGAATGAGAATGTGCTTGCTTGCAGCAACGTGCTATATGTTCTGAATGCCCGAAAAGGGAATCTGTGTCAAAACTTTGTTAGGAATTATGTGATCCTTACTAGCTGGAAGTAAGGGAGATGGGGCATGAAGTTATTTCTAGGAGTTGGACACATACAACGTTTAGCTCAGTTCTGGGCATCTTTGAAATACCTATACAAACTTGTTCCTACATAGTAACTTGCATCTTTGAATGAGAATGTGCTTGCTTGCAGCAACGTGCTATATGTTCTGAATGCCCGAATAGGGAATCTGTGTCAAAACTTTGTTAGGAATTATGTGATCCTTACTAGCTGGAAGTAAGGGAGATGGGGCATGAAGTTATTTCTAGGAGTTGGACACATACCAAGTTTAGCTCAGTTCTGGGCATCTTTGAAATACCTATACAAACTTGTTCCTACATAGTAACTTGCATCTTTGAATGAGAATGTGCTTGCTTACAGCAACGTGCTATATGTTCTGAATGCCCGAATTGGGAATCTGTGTCAAAACTTTGTTAGGAATTATGTGATCCTTACTAGCTGGAAGTAAGGGAGATGGGGCATGAAGTTATTTCTAGGAGTTGGACACATACCAAGTTTAGCTCAGTTCTGGGCATCTTTGAAATGCCTATACAAACTTGTTCCTACATAGTAACTTGCATCTTTGAATGAGAATCTGCTTGCTTACAGCAACGTGCTATATGTTCTGAATGCCCGAATTGGGAATCTGTGTCAAAACTTTGTTAGGAATTATGTGATCCTTACTAGCTGGAAGTAAGGGAGATGGGGCATGAAGTTATTTCTAGGAGTTGGACACATACCAAGTTTAGCTCAGTTCTGGGCATCTTTGAAATACCTATACAAACTTGTTCCTACATAGTAACTTGCAACTTTGAATAAGAATGTGCTTGCTTGCAGCAACGTGCTATATGTTCTGAATGCCCGAATTGGGAATCTGTGTCAAAACTTTGTTAGGAATTATGTGATCCTTACTAGCTGGAAGTAAGGGAGATGGGGCATGAAGTTATTTCTAGGAGTTGGACACATACCAAGTTTAGCTCAGTTCTGGGCATCTTTGAAATACCTATACAAACTTGTTCCTACATAGTAACTTGCATCTTTGAATGAGAATCTGCTTGCTTACAGCAACGTGCCATATGTTCTGAATGCCCGAATTGGGAATCTGTGTCAAAACTTTGTTAGGAATTATGTGATCCTTACTAGCTGGAAGTAAGGGAGATGGGGCATGAAGTTATTTCTAGGAGTTGGACACATACCAAGTTTAGCTCAGTTCTGGGCATCTTTGAAATACCTATACAAACTTGTTCCTACATAGTATCTTGCAACTTTGAATGAGAATGTGCTTGCTTACAGCAACGTGCTACATGTTCTGAATGCCCGAATTGGGAATCTGTGTCAAAACTTTGTTAGGAATTATGTGATCCTTACTAGCTGGAAGTAAGGGAGATGGGGCATGAAGTTATTTCTAGGAGTTGGACACATACCAAGTTTAGCTCAGTTCTGGGCATCTTTGAAATACCTATACAAACTTGTTCCTACATAGTAACTTGCAACTTTGAATGAGAATGTGCTTGCTTACAGCAACGTGCTACATGTTCTGAATGCCCGAATTGGGAATCTGTGTCAAAACTTTGTTAGGAATTATGTGATCCTTACTAGCTGGAAGTAAGGGAGATGGGGCATGAAGTTATTTCTTGGAGTTGGAGACATACCAAGTTTAGCTCAGTTCTGGGCATCTTTGAAATACCTATACAAACTTGTTCCTACATAGTAACTTGCAACTTTGAATGAGAATGTGCTTGCTTGCAGCAACGTGCTATATGTTCTGAATGCCCGAATAGGGAATCTGTGTCAAAACTTTGTTAGGAATTATGTGATCCTTACTAGCTGGAAGTAAGGGAGATGGGGCATGAAGTTATTTCTAGGAGTTGGACACATACCAAGTTTAGCTCAGTTCTGGGCATCTTTGAAATACCTATACAAACTTGTTCTTACATAGTAACTTGCAACTTTGAATGAGAATGTGCTTGCTTACAGCAACGTGCTATATGTTCTGAATGCCCGAATTGGGAATCTGTGTCAAAACTTTGTTAGGAATTATGTGATCCTTACTAGCTGGAAGTAAGGGAGATGGGGCATGAAGTTATTTCTAGGAGTTGGACACATACCAAGTTTAGCTCAGTTCTGGGCATCTTTGAAATACCTATACAAACTTGTTCCTACATAGTAACTTGCAACTTTGAATGAGAATGTGCTTGCTTACAGCAACGTGCTATATGATCTGAATGCCCGAATTGGGAATCTGTGTCAAAACTTTGTTAGGAATTATGTGATCCTTACTAGCTGGAAGTAAGGGAGATGGGGCATGAAGTTATTTCTATGAGTTGGACACATACCAAGTTTAGCTCAGTTCTGGGCATCTTTGAAATACCTATACAAACTTGTTCCTACATAGTAACTTGCATCTTTGAATGAGAATCTGCTTGCTTACAGCAACGTGCTATATGTTCTGAATGCCCGAATTGGGAATCTGTGTCAAAACTTTGTTAGGAATTATGTGATCCTTACTAGCTGGAAGTAAGGGAGATGGGGCATGAAGTTATTTCTAGGAGTTGGACACATACCAAGTTTAGCTCAGTTCTGGGCATCTTTGAAATACCTATACAAACTTGTTCCTACATAGTAACTTGCATCTTTGAATGAGAATGTGGTTGCTTACAGCAACGTGCTATATGTTCTGAATGCCCGAATTGGGAATCTGTGTCAAAACTTTGTTAGGAATTATGTGATCCTTACTAGCTGGAAGTAAGGGAGATGGGGCATGAAGTTATTTCTAGGAGTTGGACACATAGCAAGTTTAGCTCAGTTCTGGGCATCTTTGAAATACCTATACAAACTTGTTCCTACATAGTAACTTGCATCTTTGAATGAGAATGTGCTTGCTTGCAGCAACGTGCTATATGTTCTGAATGCCCGAATAGGGAATCTGTGTCAAAACTTTGTTAGGAATTATGTGATCCTTACTAGCTGGAAGTAAGGGAGATGGGGCATGAAGTTATTTCTAGGAGTTGGACACATACCAAGTTTAGCTCAGTTCTGGGCATCTTTGAAATACCTATACAAACTTGTTCCTACATAGTAACTTGCAACTTTGAATGAGAATGTGCTTGCTTACAGCAACGTGCTATATGTTCTGAATGCCCGAATTGGGAATCTGTGTCAAAACTTTGTTAGGAATTATGTGATCCTTACTAGCTGGAAGTAAGGGAGATGGGGCATGAAGTTATTTCTAGGAGTTGGACACATACCAAGTTTAGCTCAGTTCCGGGCATCTTTGAAATACCTATACAAACTTGTTCCTACATAGTAACTTGCATCTTTGAATGAGAATGTGCTTGCTTACAGCAACGTGCTATATGTTCTGAATGCCCGAATTGGGAATCTGTGTCAAAACTTTGTTAGGAATTATGTGATCCTTACTAGCTGGAAGTAAGGGAGATGGGGCATGAAGTTATTTCTAGGAGTTGGACACATACCAAGTTTAGCTCAGTTCTGGGCATCTTTGAAATACCTATACAAACTTGTTCCTACATAGTAACTTGCATCTTTGAATGAGAATGTGCTTGCTTACAGCAACGTGCTATATGTTCTGAATGCCCGAATTGGGAATCTGTGTCAAATCTCTGTTAGGAATTATGTGATCCTTACTAGCTGGAAGTAAGGGAGATGGGGCATGAAGTTATTTCTAGGAGTTGGACACATACCAAGTTTAGCTCAGTTCTGGGCATCTTTGAAATACCTATACAAACTTGTTCCTCCATAGTAACTTGCAACTTTGAATGAGAATGTGCTTGCTTACAGGAACGTGCTATATGTTCTGAATGCCCGAATTGGGAATCTGTGTCAAAACTTTGTTAGGAATTATGTCATCCTTACTAGCTGGAAGTAAGGGAGATGGGGCATGAAGTTATTTCTAGGAGTTGGACACATACCAAGTTTAGCTCAGTTCTGGGCATCTTTGAAATACCTATACAAACTTGTTCCTCCATAGTAACTTGCATCTTTGAATGAAAATGTGCTTGCTTGCAGCAACGTGCTATATGTTCTGAATGCCCGAATAGGGAATCTGTGTCAAAACTTTGTTAGGAATTATGTGATCCGTACTAGCTGGAAGTAAGGGAGATGGGGCATGAAGTTATTTCTAGGAGTTGGACACATACAACATTTAGCTCAGTTCTGGGGATCTTTGAAATACCTATACAAACTTGTTCCTACATAGTAACTTGCATCTTTGAATGAGAATGTGCTTGCTTGCAGCAACGTGCTATATGTTCTGAATGCCCGAATAGGGAATCTGTGTCAAAACTTTGTTAGGAATTATGTGATCCTTACTAGCTGGAAGTAAGGGAGATAGGGCATGAAGTTATTTCTGGGAGTTGGACACATACCAAGTTTAGCTCAGTTCTGGGCATCTTTGAAATACCTATACAAACGTGTTCCTACATAGTAACTTGCAACTTTGAATGAGAATGTGCTTGCTTACAGCAACGTGCTATATGTTCTGAATGCCCGAATTGGGAATCTGTGTCAAAACTTTGTTAGGAATTATGTGATCCTTACTAGCTGGAAGTAAGGGAGATGGGGCATGAAGTTATTTCTAGGAGTTGGACACATACCAAGTTTAGCTCAGTTCTGGGCATCTTTGAAATACCTATACAAACTTGTTCCTACATAGTAACTTGCATCTTTGAATGAGAATGTGCTTGCTTGCAGCAACGTGCTATATGTTCTGAATGCCCGAATAGGGAATCTGTGTCAAAACTTTGTTAGGAATTATGTGATCCTTACTAGCTGGAAGTAAGGGAGATGGGGCATGAAGTTATTTCTAGGAGTTGGACACATACCAAGTTTAGCTCAGTTCTGGGCATCTTTGAAATACCTATACAAACTTGTTCCTACATAGTAACTTGCATCTTTGAATGAGAATGTGCTTGCTTACAGCAACGTGCTGTATGTTCTGAATGCCCGAATTGGCAATCTGTGTCAAAACTTTGTTAGGAATTATGTGATCCTTACTAGCTGGAAGTAAGGGAGATGGGGCATGAAGTTATTTCTAGGAGTTGGACACATACCAAGTTTAGCTCAGTTCTGGGCATCTTTGAAATACCTATACAAACTTGTTCCTACATAGTAACTTGCAACTTTGAATGAGAATATGCTTGCTTACAGCAACGTGCTATATGTTCTGAATGCCCGAATTGGGAATCTGTGTCAAAACTTTGTTAGGAATTATGTGATCCTTACTAGCTGGAAGTAAGGGAGATGGGGCATGAAGTTATTTCTAGGAGTTGGACACATACCAAGTTTAGCTCAGTTCTGGGCATCTTTGATATACCTATACAAACTTGTTCCTACCTAGTAACTTGCATCTTTGAATGAGAATGTGCTTGCTTACAGCAACGTGCTATATGTTCTGAATGCCCGAATTGGGAATCTGTGTCAAAACTTTGTTAGGAATTATGTGATCCTTACTAGCTGGAAGTAAGGGAGATGGGGCATGAAGTTATTTCTAGGAGTTGGACACATACCAAGTTTAGCTCAGTTCTGGGCATCTTTGAAATACCTATACAAACTTGTTCCTACATAGTAACTTGCAACTTTGAATGAAAATGTGCTTGCTTACAGCAACGTGCTATATGTTCTGAATGCCCGAATTGGGAATCTGTGTCAAAACTTTGTTAGGAATTATGTGATCCTTACTAGCTGGAAGTAAGGGAGATGGGGCATGAAGTTATTTCTAGGAGTTGGACACATACCAAGTTTAGCTCAGTTCTGGGCATCTTTGAAATACCTATACAAACTTGTTCCTCCATAGTAACTTGCATCTTTGAATGAAAATGTGCTTGCTTGCAGCAACGTGCTATATGTTCTCAATGCCCGAATAGGGAATCTGTGTCAAAACTTTGTTAGGAATTATGTGATCCTTACTAGCTGGAAGTAAGGGAGATGGGGCATGAAGTTATTTCTAGGAGTTGGACACATGCAACGTTTAGCTCAGTTCTGGGCATCTTTGAAATACCTATACAAACTTGTTCCTACATAGTAACTTGCATCTTTGAATGAGAATGTGCTTGCTTGCAGCAACGTGCTATATGTTCTGAATGCCCGAATAGGGAATCTGTGTCAAAACTTTGTTAGGAATTATGTGATCCTTACTAGCTGGAAGTAAGGGAGATGGGGCATGAAGTTATTTCTAGGAGTTGGACACATACCAAGTTTAGCTCAGTTCTGGGCATCTTTGAAATACCTATACAAACTTGTTCCTACATAGTAACTTGCAACTTTGAATGAGAATGTGCTTGCTTACAGCAACGTGCTATATGTTCTGAATGCCCGAATTGGGAATCTGTGTCAAAACTTTGTTAGGAATTATGTGATCCTTACTAGCTGGAAGTAAGGGAGATGGGGCATGAAGTTATTTCTAGGAGTTGGACACATACCAAGTTTAGCTCAGTTCTGGGCATCTTTGAAATACCTATACAAACTTGTTCCTACATAGTAACTTGCATCTTTGAATGAGAATGTGCTTGCTTACAGCAACGTGCTATATGTTCTGAATGCCCGAATTGGGAATCTGTGTCAAAACTTTGTTAGGAATTATGTGATCCTTACTAACTGGAAGTAAGGGAGATGGGGCATGAAGTTATTTCTAGGAGTTGGACACATACCAAGTTTAGCTCAGTTCTGGGCATCTTTGAAATACCTATACAAACTTGTTCCTCCATAGTAACTTGCATCTTTGAATGAAAATGTGCTTGCTTGCAGCAACGTGCTATATGTTCTGAATGCCCGAATAGGGAATCTGTGTCAAAACTTTGTTAGGAATTATGTGATCCTTACTAGCTGGAAGTAAGGGAGATGGGGCATGAAGTTATATCTAGGAGTTGGACACATGCAACGTTTAGCTCAGTTCTGGGCATCTTTGAAATACCTATACAAACTTGTTCCTACATAGTAACTTGCATCTTTGAATGAGAATGTGCTTGCTTGCAGCAACGTGCTATATGTTCTGAATGCCCGAATAGGGAATCTGTGTCAAAACTTTGTTAGGAATTATGTGATCCTTACTAGCTGGAAGTAAGGGAGATGGGGCATGAAGTTATTTCTAGGAGTTGGACACATACCAAGTTTAGCTCAGTTCTGGGCATCTTTGAAATACCTATACAAACTTGTTCCTACATAGTAACTTGCAACTTTGAATGAGAATGTGCTTGCTTACAGCAACGTGCTATATGTTCTGAATGCCCGAATTGGGAATCTGTGTCAAAACTTTGTTAGGAATTATGTGATCCTTACTAGCTGGAAGTAAGGGAGATGGGGCATGAAGTTATTTCTAGGAGTTGGACACATACCAAGTTTAGCTCAGTTCTGGGCATCTTTGAAATACCTATACAAACTTGTTCCTACATAGTAACTTGCATCTTTGAATGAGAATGTGCTTGCTTACAGCAACGTGCTATATGTTCTGAATGCCCGAATTGGGAATCTGTGTCAAAACTTTGTTAGGAATTATGTGATCCTTACTAACTGGAAGTAAGGGAGATGGGGCATGAAGTTATTTCTAGGAGTTGGACACATACCAAGTTTAGCTCAGTTCTGGGCATCTTTGAAATACCTATACAAACTTGTTCCTCCATAGTAACTTGCATCTTTGAATGAAAATGTGCTTGCTTGCAGCAACGTGCTATATGTTCTGAATGCCCGAATAGGGAATCTGTGTCAAAACTTTGTTAGGAATTATGTGATCCTTACTAGCTGGAAGTAAGGGAGATGGGGCATGAAGTTATTTCTAGGAGTTGGACACATGCAACGTTTAGCTCAGTTCTGGGCATCTTTGAAATACCTATACAAACTTGTTCCTACATAGTAACTTGCATCTTTGAATGAGAATGTGCTTGCTTGCAGCAACGTGCTATATGTTCTGAATGCCCGAATAGGGAATCTGTGTCAAAACTTTGTTAGGAATTATGTGATCCTTACTAGCTGGAAGTAAGGGAGATGGGGCATGAAGTTATTTCTAGGAGTTGGACACATACCAAGTTTAGCTCAGTTCTGGGCATCTTTGAAATACCTATACAAACTTGTTCCTACATAGTAACTTGCAACTTTGAATGAGAATGTGCTTGCTTACAGCAACGTGCTATATGTTCTGAATGCCCGAATTGGGAATCTGTGTCAAAACTTTGTTAGGAATTATGTGATCCTTACTAGCTGGAAGTAAGGGAGATGGGGCATGAAGTTATTTCTAGGAGTTGGACACATACCAAGTTTAGCTCAGTTCTGGGCATCTTTGAAATACCTATACAAACTTGTTCCTACATAGTAACTTGCATCTTTGAATGAGAATGTGCTTGCTTACAGCAACGTGCTATATGTTCTGAATGCCCGAATTGGGAATCTGTGTCAAAACTTTGTTAGGAATTATGTGATCCTTACTAGCTGGAAGTAAGGGAGATGGGGCATGAAGTTATTTCTAGGAGTTGGACACATACCAAGTTTAGCTCAGTTCTGGGCATCTTTGAAATACCTATACAAACTTGTTCCTAAATAGTAACTTGCAACTTTGAATGAAAATGTGCTTGCTTACAGCAACGTGCTATATCTTCTGAATGCCCGAATTGGGAATCTGTGTCAAAACTTTTTTAGGAATTATGTGATCCTTACTAGCTTGAAGTAAGGGAGATGGGGCATGATGTTATTTCTAGGAGTTGGACACATACCAAGTTTAGCTCAGTTCTGGGCATCTTTGAAATACCTATACAAACTTGTTCCTACATAGTAACTTGCAACTTTGAATGAAAATGTGCTTGCTTACAGCAACGTGCTATATGTTCTGAATGCCCGAATTGGGAATCTGTGTCAAAACTTTGTTAGGAATTATGTGATCCTTACTAGCTGGAAGTAAGGGAGATGGGGCATGAAGTTATTTCTAGGAGTTGGACACATACCAAGTTTAGCTCAGTTCTGGGCATCTTTGAAATACCTATACAAACTTGTTCCTACATAGTAACTTGCATCTTTGAATGAGAATGTGCTTGCTTACAGCAACGTGCTATATGTTCTGAGCGCCCGAATTGGCAATATGTGTCAAAACTTTGTTAGGAATTATGTGATCCTTACTAGCTGGAAGTAAGGGAGATGGGGCATGAAGTTATTTCTAGGAGTTGGACACATACCAAGTTTAGCTCAGTTCTGGGCATCTTTGAAATACCTATACAAACTTGTTCCTACATAGTAACTTGCAACTTTGAATGAAAATGTGCTTGCTTACAGCAACGTGCTATATGTTCTGAATGCCCGAATTGGGAATCTGTGTCAAAACTTTGTTAGGAATTATGTGATCCTTACTAGCTGGAAGTAAGGGAGATGGGGCATGAAGTTATTTCTAGGAGTTGGACACATACCAAGTTTAGCTCAGTTCTGCGCATCTTTGAAATACCTATACAAACTTGTTCCTACATAGTAACTTGCAACTTTGAATGAAAATGTGCTTGCTTACACCAACGTGCTATATGTTCTGAATGCCCGAATTGGGAATCTGTGTCAAAACTTTGTTAGGAATTATGTGATCCTTACTAGCTGGAAGTAAGGGAGATGGGGCATGAAGTTATTTCTAGGAGTTGGACACATACCAAGTTTAGCTCACTTCTGGGCATCTTTGAAATACCTATACAAACTTGTTCCTACATAGTAACTTGCATCTTTGAATGAGAATGTGCTTGCTTACAGCAACGTGCTATATGTTCTGAATGCCCGAATTGGGAATCTGTGTCAAATCTCTGTTAGGAATTATGTGATCCTTACTAGCTGGAAGTAAGGGAGATGGGGCATGAAGTTATTTCTAGGAGTTGGACACATACCAAGTTTAGCTCAGTTCTGGGCATCTTTGAAATACCTATACAAACTTGTTCCTCCATAGTAACTTGCAACTTTGAATGAGAATGTGCTTGCTTACAGGAACGTGCTATATGTTCTGAATGCCCGAATTGGGAATCTGTGTCAAAACTTTGTTAGGAATTATGTCATCCTTACTAGCTGGAAGTAAGGGAGATGGGGCATGAAGTTATTTCTAGGAGTTGGACACATACCAAGTTTAGCTCAGTTCTGGGCATCTTTGAAATACCTATACAAACTTGTTCCTACATAGTAACTTGCATCTTTGAATGAGAATGTGCTTGCTTACAGCAACGTGCTATATGTTCTGAATGCCCGAATTGGGAATCTGTGTCAAAACTTTGTTAGGAATTATGTGATCCTTACTAACTGGAAGTAAGGGAGATGGGGCATGAAGTTATTTCTAGGAGTTGGACACATACCAAGTTTAGCTCAGTTCTGGGCATCTTTGAAATACCTATACAAACTTGTTCCTCCATAGTAACTTGCATCTTTGAATGAAAATGTGCTTGCTTGCAGCAACGTGCTATATGTTCTGAATGCCCGAATAGGGAATCTGTGTCAAAACTTTGTTAGGAATTATGTGATCCTTACTAGCTGGAAGTAAGGGAGATGGGGCATGAAGTTATTTCTAGGAGTTGGACACATGCAACGTTTAGCTCAGTTCTGGGCATCTTTGAAATACCTATACAAACTTGTTCCTACATAGTAACTTGCATCTTTGAATGAGAATGTGCTTGCTTGCAGCAACGTGCTATATGTTCTGAATGCCCGAATAGGGAATCTGTGTCAAAACTTTGTTAGGAATTATGTGATCCTTACTAGCTGGAAGTAAGGGAGATGGGGCATGAAGTTATTTCTAGGAGTTGGACACATACCAAGTTTAGCTCAGTTCTGGGCATCTTTGAAATACCTATACAAACTTGTTCCTACATAGTAACTTGCAACTTTGAATGAGAATGTGCTTGCTTACAGCAACGTGCTATATGTTCTGAATGCCCGAATTGGGAATCTGTGTCAAAACTTTGTTAGGAATTATGTGATCCTTACTAGCTGGAAGTAAGGGAGATGGGGCATGAAGTTATTTCTAGGAGTTGGACACATACCAAGTTTAGCTCAGTTCTGGGCATCTTTGAAATACCTATACAAACTTGTTCCTACATAGTAACTTGCATCTTTGAATGAGAATGTGCTTGCTTACAGCAACGTGCTATATGTTCTGAATGCCCGAATTGGGAATCTGTGTCAAAACTTTGTTAGGAATTATGTGATCCTTACTAACTGGAAGTAAGGGAGATGGGGCATGAAGTTATTTCTAGGAGTTGGACACATACCAAGTTTAGCTCAGTTCTGGGCATCTTTGAAATACCTATACAAACTTGTTCCTCCATAGTAACTTGCATCTTTGAATGAAAATGTGCTTGCTTGCAGCAACGTGCTATATGTTCTGAATGCCCGAATAGGGAATCTGTGTCAAAACTTTGTTAGGAATTATGTGATCCTTACTAGCTGGAAGTAAGGGAGATGGGGCATGAAGTTATTTCTAGGAGTTGGACACATGCAACGTTTAGCTCAGTTCTGGGCATCTTTGAAATACCTATACAAACTTGTTCCTACATAGTAACTTGCATCTTTGAATGAGAATGTGCTTGCTTGCAGCAACGTGCTATATGTTCTGAATGCCCGAATAGGGAATCTGTGTCAAAACTTTGTTAGGAATTATGTGATCCTTACTAGCTGGAAGTAAGGGAGATGGGGCATGAAGTTATTTCTAGGAGTTGGACACATACCAAGTTTAGCTCAGTTCTGGGCATCTTTGAAATACCTATACAAACTTGTTCCTACATAGTAACTTGCAACTTTGAATGAGAATGTGCTTGCTTACAGCAACGTGCTATATGTTCTGAATGCCCGAATTGGGAATCTGTGTCAAAACTTTGTTAGGAATTATGTGATCCTTACTAGCTGGAAGTAAGGGAGATGGGGCATGAAGTTATTTCTAGGAGTTGGACACATACCAAGTTTAGCTCAGTTCTGGGCATCTTTGAAATACCTATACAAACTTGTTCCTACATAGTAACTTGCATCTTTGAATGAGAATGTGCTTGCTTACAGCAACGTGCTATATGTTCTGAATGCCCGAATTGGGAATCTGTGTCAAAACTTTGTTAGGAATTATGTGATCCTTACTAGCTGGAAGTAAGGGAGATGGGGCATGAAGTTATTTCTAGGAGTTGGACACATACCAAGTTTAGCTCAGTTCTGGGCATCTTTGAAATACCTATACAAACTTGTTCCTAAATAGTAACTTGCAACTTTGAATGAAAATGTGCTTGCTTACAGCAACGTGCTATACCTTCTGAATGCCCGAATTGGGAATCTGTGTCAAAACTTTTTTAGGAATTATGTGATCCTTACTAGCTTGAAGTAAGGGAGATGGGGCATGATGTTATTTCTAGGAGTTGGACACATACCAAGTTTAGCTCAGTTCTGGGCATCTTTGAAATACCTATACAAACTTGTTCCTACATAGTAACTTGCAACTTTGAATGAAAATGTGCTTGCTTACAGCAACGTGCTATATGTTCTGAATGCCCGAATTGGGAATCTGTGTCAAAACTTTGTTAGGAATTATGTGATCCTTACTAGCTGGAAGTAAGGGAGATGGGGCATGAAGTTATTTCTAGGAGTTGGACACATACCAAGTTTAGCTCAGTTCTGGGCATCTTTGAAATACCTATACAAACTTGTTCCTACATAGTAACTTGCATCTTTGAATGAGAATGTGCTTGCTTACAGCAACGTGCTATATGTTCTGAGCGCCCGAATTGGCAATATGTGTCAAAACTTTGTTAGGAATTATGTGATCCTTACTAGCTGGAAGTAAGGGAGATGGGGCATGAAGTTATTTCTAGGAGTTGGACACATACCAAGTTTAGCTCAGTTCTGGGCATCTTTGAAATACCTATACAAACTTGTTCCTACATAGTAACTTGCAACTTTGAATGAAAATGTGCTTGCTTACAGCAACGTGCTATATGTTCTGAATGCCCGAATTGGGAATCTGTGTCAAAACTTTGTTAGGAATTATGTGATCCTTACTAGCTGGAAGTAAGGGAGATGGGGCATGAAGTTATTTCTAGGAGTTGGACACATACCAAGTTTAGCTCAGTTCTGCGCATCTTTGAAATACCTATACAAACTTGTTCCTACATAGTAACTTGCAACTTTGAATGAAAATGTGCTTGCTTACACCAACGTGCTATATGTTCTGAATGCCCGAATTGGGAATCTGTGTCAAAACTTTGTTAGGAATTATGTGATCCTTACTAGCTGGAAGTAAGGGAGATGGGGCATGAAGTTATTTCTAGGAGTTGGACACATACCAAGTTTAGCTCAGTTCTGGGCATCTTTGAAATACCTATACAAACTTGTTCCTACATAGTAACTTGCATCTTTGAATGAGAATGTGCTTGCTTACAGCAACGTGCTATATGTTCTGAATGCCCGAATTGGGAATCTGTGTCAAATCTCTGTTAGGAATTATGTGATCCTTACTAGCTGGAAGTAAGGGAGATGGGGCATGAAGTTATTTCTAGGAGTTGGACACATACCAAGTTTAGCTCAGTTCTGGGCATCTTTGAAATACCTATACAAACTTGTTCCTCCATAGTAACTTGCAACTTTGAATGAGAATGTGCTTGCTTACAGGAACGTGCTATATGTTCTGAATGCCCGAATTGGGAATCTGTGTCAAAACTTTGTTAGGAATTATGTCATCCTTACTAGCTGGAAGTAAGGGAGATGGGGCATGAAGTTATTTCTAGGAGTTGGACACATACCAAGTTTAGCTCAGTTCTGGGCATCTTTGAAATACCTATACAAACTTGTTCCTCCATAGTAACTTGCATCTTTGAATGAAAATGTGCTTGCTTGCAGCAACGTGCTATATGTTCTGAATGCCCGAATAGGGAATCTGTGTCAAAACTTTGTTAGGAATTATGTGATCCGTACTAGCTGGAAGTAAGGGAGATGGGGCATGAAGTTATTTCTAGGAGTTGGACACATACAACATTTAGCTCAGTTCTGGGGATCTTTGAAATACCTATACAAACTTGTTCCTACATAGTAACTTGCATCTTTGAATGAGAATGTGCTTGCTTGCAGCAACGTGCTATATGTTCTGAATGCCCGAATAGGGAATCTGTGTCAAAACTTTGTTAGGAATTATGTGATCCTTACTAGCTGGAAGTAAGGGAGATAGGGCATGAAGTTATTTCTGGGAGTTGGACACATACCAAGTTTAGCTCAGTTCTGGGCATCTTTGAAATACCTATACAAACGTGTTCCTACATAGTAACTTGCAACTTTGAATGAGAATGTGCTTGCTTACAGCAACGTGCTATATGTTCTGAATGCCCGAATTGGGAATCTGTGTCAAAACTTTGTTAGGAATTATGTGATCCTTACTAGCTGGAAGTAAGGGAGATGGGGCATGAAGTTATTTCTAGGAGTTGGACACATACCAAGTTTAGCTCAGTTCTGGGCATCTTTGAAATACCTATACAAACTTGTTCCTACATAGTAACTTGCATCTTTGAATGAGAATGTGCTTGCTTGCAGCAACGTGCTATATGTTCTGAATGCCCGAATAGGGAATCTGTGTCAAAACTTTGTTAGGAATTATGTGATCCTTACTAGCTGGAAGTAAGGGAGATGGGGCATGAAGTTATTTCTAGGAGTTGGACACATACCAAGTTTAGCTCAGTTCTGGGCATCTTTGAAATACCTATACAAACTTGTTCCTACATAGTAACTTGCATCTTTGAATGAGAATGTGCTTGCTTACAGCAACGTGCTGTATGTTCTGAATGCCCGAATTGGCAATCTGTGTCAAAACTTTGTTAGGAATTATGTGATCCTTACTAGCTGGAAGTAAGGGAGATGGGGCATGAAGTTATTTCTAGGAGTTGGACACATACCAAGTTTAGCTCAGTTCTGGGCATCTTTGAAATACCTATACAAACTTGTTCCTACATAGTAACTTGCAACTTTGAATGAGAATATGCTTGCTTACAGCAACGTGCTATATGTTCTGAATGCCCGAATTGGGAATCTGTGTCAAAACTTTGTTAGGAATTATGTGATCCTTACTAGCTGGAAGTAAGGGAGATGGGGCATGAAGTTATTTCTAGGAGTTGGACACATACCAAGTTTAGCTCAGTTCTGGGCATCTTTGATATACCTATACAAACTTGTTCCTACCTAGTAACTTGCATCTTTGAATGAGAATGTGCTTGCTTACAGCAACGTGCTATATGTTCTGAATGCCCGAATTGGGAATCTGTGTCAAAACTTTGTTAGGAATTATGTGATCCTTACTAGCTGGAAGTAAGGGAGATGGGGCATGAAGTTATTTCTAGGAGTTGGACACATACCAAGTTTAGCTCAGTTCTGGGCATCTTTGAAATACCTATACAAACTTGTTCCTACATAGTAACTTGCAACTTTGAATGAAAATGTGCTTGCTTACAGCAACGTGCTATATGTTCTGAATGCCCGAATTGGGAATCTGTGTCAAAACTTTGTTAGGAATTATGTGATCCTTACTAGCTGGAAGTAAGGGAGATGGGGCATGAAGTTATTTCTAGGAGTTGGACACATACCAAGTTTAGCTCAGTTCTGGGCATCTTTGAAATACCTATACAAACTTGTTCCTCCATAGTAACTTGCATCTTTGAATGAAAATGTGCTTGCTTGCAGCAACGTGCTATATGTTCTCAATGCCCGAATAGGGAATCTGTGTCAAAACTTTGTTAGGAATTATGTGATCCTTACTAGCTGGAAGTAAGGGAGATGGGGCATGAAGTTATTTCTAGGAGTTGGACACATGCAACGTTTAGCTCAGTTCTGGGCATCTTTGAAATACCTATACAAACTTGTTCCTACATAGTAACTTGCATCTTTGAATGAGAATGTGCTTGCTTGCAGCAACGTGCTATATGTTCTGAATGCCCGAATAGGGAATCTGTGTCAAAACTTTGTTAGGAATTATGTGATCCTTACTAGCTGGAAGTAAGGGAGATGGGGCATGAAGTTATTTCTAGGAGTTGGACACATACCAAGTTTAGCTCAGTTCTGGGCATCTTTGAAATACCTATACAAACTTGTTCCTACATAGTAACTTGCAACTTTGAATGAGAATGTGCTTGCTTACAGCAACGTGCTATATGTTCTGAATGCCCGAATTGGGAATCTGTGTCAAAACTTTGTTAGGAATTATGTGATCCTTACTAGCTGGAAGTAAGGGAGATGGGGCATGAAGTTATTTCTAGGAGTTGGACACATACCAAGTT
Organism: Diceros bicornis minor; assembly: GCF_020826845.1. Taxonomy (NCBI): domain Eukaryota; kingdom Metazoa; phylum Chordata; class Mammalia; order Perissodactyla; family Rhinocerotidae; genus Diceros; species Diceros bicornis. The sequence continues at coordinate 26,724 of NW_026691564.1, forward strand.
TAGCTCAGTTCTGGGCATCTTTGAAATACCTATACAAACTTGTTCCTACATAGTAACTTGCATCTTTGAATGAGAATGTGCTTGCTTACAGCAACGTGCTATATGTTCTGAATGCCCGAATTGGGAATCTGTGTCAAAACTTTGTTAGGAATTATGTGATCCTTACTAACTGGAAGTAAGGGAGATGGGGCATGAAGTTATTTCTAGGAGTTGGACACATACCAAGTTTAGCTCAGTTCTGGGCATCTTTGAAATACCTATACAAACTTGTTCCTCCATAGTAACTTGCATCTTTGAATGAAAATGTGCTTGCTTGCAGCAACGTGCTATATGTTCTGAATGCCCGAATAGGGAATCTGTGTCAAAACTTTGTTAGGAATTATGTGATCCTTACTAGCTGGAAGTAAGGGAGATGGGGCATGAAGTTATTTCTAGGAGTTGGACACATGCAACGTTTAGCTCAGTTCTGGGCATCTTTGAAATACCTATACAAACTTGTTCCTACATAGTAACTTGCATCTTTGAATGAGAATGTGCTTGCTTGCAGCAACGTGCTATATGTTCTGAATGCCCGAATAGGGAATCTGTGTCAAAACTTTGTTAGGAATTATGTGATCCTTACTAGCTGGAAGTAAGGGAGATGGGGCATGAAGTTATTTCTAGGAGTTGGACACATACCAAGTTTAGCTCAGTTCTGGGCATCTTTGAAATACCTATACAAACTTGTTCCTACATAGTAACTTGCAACTTTGAATGAGAATGTGCTTGCTTACAGCAACGTGCTATATGTTCTGAATGCCCGAATTGGGAATCTGTGTCAAAACTTTGTTAGGAATTATGTGATCCTTACTAGCTGGAAGTAAGGGAGATGGGGCATGAAGTTATTTCTAGGAGTTGGACACATACCAAGTTTAGCTCAGTTCTGGGCATCTTTGAAATACCTATACAAACTTGTTCCTACATAGTAACTTGCATCTTTGAATGAGAATGTGCTTGCTTACAGCAACGTGCTATATGTTCTGAATGCCCGAATTGGGAATCTGTGTCAAAACTTTGTTAGGAATTATGTGATCCTTACTAGCTGGAAGTAAGGGAGATGGGGCATGAAGTTATTTCTAGGAGTTGGACACATACCAAGTTTAGCTCAGTTCTGGGCATCTTTGAAATACCTATACAAACTTGTTCCTAAATAGTAACTTGCAACTTTGAATGAAAATGTGCTTGCTTACAGCAACGTGCTATATCTTCTGAATGCCCGAATTGGGAATCTGTGTCAAAACTTTTTTAGGAATTATGTGATCCTTACTAGCTTGAAGTAAGGGAGATGGGGCATGATGTTATTTCTAGGAGTTGGACACATACCAAGTTTAGCTCAGTTCTGGGCATCTTTGAAATACCTATACAAACTTGTTCCTACATAGTAACTTGCAACTTTGAATGAAAATGTGCTTGCTTACAGCAACGTGCTATATGTTCTGAATGCCCGAATTGGGAATCTGTGTCAAAACTTTGTTAGGAATTATGTGATCCTTACTAGCTGGAAGTAAGGGAGATGGGGCATGAAGTTATTTCTAGGAGTTGGACACATACCAAGTTTAGCTCAGTTCTGGGCATCTTTGAAATACCTATACAAACTTGTTCCTACATAGTAACTTGCATCTTTGAATGAGAATGTGCTTGCTTACAGCAACGTGCTATATGTTCTGAGCGCCCGAATTGGCAATATGTGTCAAAACTTTGTTAGGAATTATGTGATCCTTACTAGCTGGAAGTAAGGGAGATGGGGCATGAAGTTATTTCTAGGAGTTGGACACATACCAAGTTTAGCTCAGTTCTGGGCATCTTTGAAATACCTATACAAACTTGTTCCTACATAGTAACTTGCAACTTTGAATGAAAATGTGCTTGCTTACAGCAACGTGCTATATGTTCTGAATGCCCGAATTGGGAATCTGTGTCAAAACTTTGTTAGGAATTATGTGATCCTTACTAGCTGGAAGTAAGGGAGATGGGGCATGAAGTTATTTCTAGGAGTTGGACACATACCAAGTTTAGCTCAGTTCTGCGCATCTTTGAAATACCTATACAAACTTGTTCCTACATAGTAACTTGCAACTTTGAATGAAAATGTGCTTGCTTACACCAACGTGCTATATGTTCTGAATGCCCGAATTGGGAATCTGTGTCAAAACTTTGTTAGGAATTATGTGATCCTTACTAGCTGGAAGTAAGGGAGATGGGGCATGAAGTTATTTCTAGGAGTTGGACACATACCAAGTTTAGCTCAGTTCTGGGCATCTTTGAAATACCTATACAAACTTGTTCCTACATAGTAACTTGCATCTTTGAATGAGAATGTGCTTGCTTACAGCAACGTGCTATATGTTCTGAATGCCCGAATTGGGAATCTGTGTCAAAACTTTGTTAGGAATTATGTGATCCTTACTAGCTGGAAGTAAGGGAGATGGGGCATGAAGTTATTTCTAGGAGTTGGACACATACCAAGTTTAGCTCAGTTCTGGGCATCTTTGAAATACCTATACAAACTTGTTCCTACATAGTAACTTGCAACTTTGAATGAAAATGTGCTTGCTTACAGCAACGTGCTATATGTTCTGAATGCCCGAATTGGGAATCTGTGTCAAAACTTTGTTAGGAATTATGTGATCCTTACTAGCTGGAAGTAAGGGAGATGGGGCATGAAGTTATTTCTAGGAGTTGGACACATACCAAGTTTAGCTCAGTTCTGGGCATCTTTGAAATGCCTATACAAACTTGTTCCTACATAGTAACTTGCATCTTTGAATGAGAATCTGCTTGCTTACAGCAACGTGCTATATGTTCTGAATGCCCGAATTGGGAATCTGTGTCAAAACTTTGTTAGGAATTATGTGATCCTTACTAGCTGGAAGTAAGGGAGATGGGGCATGAAGTTATTTCTAGGAGTTGGACACATACCAAGTTTAGCTCAGTTCTGGGCATCTTTGAAATACCTATACAAACTTGTTCCTACATAGTAACTTGCAACTTTGAATAAGAATGTGCTTGCTTGCAGCAACGTGCTATATGTTCTGAATGCCCGAATTGGGAATCTGTGTCAAAACTTTGTTAGGAATTATGTGATCCTTACTAGCTGGAAGTAAGGGAGATGGGGCATGAAGTTATTTCTAGGAGTTGGACACATACCAAGTTTAGCTCAGTTCTGGGCATCTTTGAAATACCTATACAAACTTGTTCCTACATAGTAACTTGCTTCTTTGAATGAGAATCTGCTTGCTTACAGCAACGTGCTATATGTTCTGAATGCCCGAATTGGGAATCTGTGTCAAAACTTTGTTAGGAATTATGTGATCCTTACTAGCTGGAAGTAAGGGAGATGGGGCATGAAGTTATTTCTAGGAGTTGGACACATACCAAGTTTAGCTCAGTTCTGGGCATCTTTGAAATACCTATACAAACTTGTTCCTACATAGTATCTTGCAACTTTGAATGAGAATGTGCTTGCTTACAGCAACGTGCTACATGTTCTGAATGCCCGAATTGGGAATCTGTGTCAAAACTTTGTTAGGAATTATGTGATCCTTACTAGCTGGAAGTAAGGGAGATGGGGCATGAAGTTATTTCTAGGAGTTGGACACATACCAAGTTTAGCTCAGTTCTGGGCATCTTTGAAATACCTATACAAACTTGTTCCTACATAGTAACTTGCAACTTTGAATGAGAATGTGCTTGCTTACAGCAACGTGCTATATGTTCTGAATGCCCGAATTGGGAATCTGTATCAAAACTTTGTTAGGAATTATGTGATCCTTACTAGCTGGAAGTAAGGGAGATGGGGCATGAAGTTATTTCTTGGAGTTGGAGACATACCAAGTTTAGCTCAGTTCTGGGCATCTTTGAAATACCTATACAAACTTGTTCCTACATAGTAACTTGCAACTTTGAATGAGAATGTGCTTGCTTGCAGCAACGTGCTATATGTTCTGAATGCCCGAATAGGGAATCTGTGTCAAAACTTTGTTAGGAATTATGTGATCCTTACTAGCTGGAAGTAAGGGAGATGGGGCATGAAGTTATTTCTAGGAGTTGGACACATACCAAGTTTAGCTCAGTTCTGGGCATCTTTGAAATACCTATACAAACTTGTTCCTACATAGTAACTTGCAACTTTGAATGAGAATGTGCTTGCTTACAGCAACGTGCTATATGTTCTGAATGCCCGAATTGGGAATCTGTGTCAAAACTTTGTTAGGAATTATGTGATCCTTACTAGCTGGAAGTAAGGGAGATGGGGCATGAAGTTATTTCTAGGAGTTGGACACATACCAAGTTTAGCTCAGTTCTGGGCATCTTTGAAATACCTATACAAACTTGTTCCTACATAGTAACTTGCAACTTTGAATGAGAATGTGCTTGCTTACAGCAACGTGCTATATGATCTGAATGCCCGAATTGGGAATCTGTGTCAAAACTTTGTTAGGAATTATGTGATCCTTACTAGCTGGAAGTAAGGGAGATGGGGCATGAAGTTATTTCTAGGAGTTGGACACATACCAAGTTTAGCTCAGTTCTGGGCATCTTTGAAATACCTATACAAACTTGTTCCTACATAGTAACTTGCATCTTTGAATGAGAATCTGCTTGCTTACAGCAACGTGCTATATGTTCTGAATGCCCGAATTGGGAATCTGTGTCAAAACTTTGTTAGGAATTATGTGATCCTTACTAGCTGGAAGTAAGGGAGATGGGGCATGAAGTTATTTCTAGGAGTTGGACACATACCAAGTTTAGCTCAGTTCTGGGCATCTTTGAAATACCTATACAAACTTGTTCCTACATAGTAACTTGCATCTTTGAATGAGAATGTGGTTGCTTACAGCAACGTGCTATATGTTCTGAATGCCCGAATTGGGAATCTGTGTCAAAACTTTGTTAGGAATTATGTGATCCTTACTAGCTGGAAGTAAGGGAGATGGGGCATGAAGTTATTTCTAGGAGTTGGACACATAGCAAGTTTAGCTCAGTTCTGGGCATCTTTGAAATACCTATACAAACTTGTTCCTACATAGTAACTTGCATCTTTGAATGAGAATGTGCTTGCTTGCAGCAACGTGCTATATGTTCTGAATGCCCGAATAGGGAATCTGTGTCAAAACTTTGTTAGGAATTATGTGATCCTTACTAGCTGGAAGTAAGGGAGATGGGGCATGAAGTTATTTCTAGGAGTTGGACACATACCAAGTTTAGCTCAGTTCTGGGCATCTTTGAAATACCTATACAAACTTGTTCCTACATAGTAACTTGCAACTTTGAATGAGAATGTGCTTGCTTACAGCAACGTGCTATATGTTCTGAATGCCCGAATTGGGAATCTGTGTCAAAACTTTGTTAGGAATTATGTGATCCTTACTAGCTGGAAGTAAGGGAGATGGGGCATGAAGTTATTTCTAGGAGTTGGACACATACCAAGTTTAGCTCAGTTCCGGGCATCTTTGAAATACCTATACAAACTTGTTCCTACATAGTAACTTGCATCTTTGAATGAGAATGTGCTTGCTTACAGCAACGTGCTATATGTTCTGAATGCCCGAATTGGGAATCTGTGTCAAAACTTTGTTAGGAATTATGTGATCCTTACTAGCTGGAAGTAAGGGAGATGGAGCATGAAGTTATTTCTAGGAGTTGGACACATACCAAGTTTAGCTCAGTTCTGGGCATCTTTGAAATACCTATACAAACTTGTTCCTACATAGTAACTTGCATCTTTGATTGAGAATGTGCTTGCTTACAGCAACGTGCTATATGTTCTGAATGCCCGAATTGGGAATCCTTGTCAAAACTTTGTTAGGAATTATGTGATCCTTACTAGCTGGAAGTAAGGGAGATGGGGCATGAAGTTATTTCTATGAGTTGGACACATACCAAGTTTAGCTCAGTTCTGGGCATCTTTGAAATACCTATACAAACTTGTTCCTACATAGTAACTTGCATCTTTGAATGAGAATCTGCTTGCTTGCAGCAACGTGCTATATGTTCTGAATGCCCGAATAGGGAGTCTGTGTCAAAACTTTGTTAGGAATTATGTGATCCTTACTAGCTGGAAGTAAGGGAGATGGGGCATGAAGTTATTTCTAGGAGTTGGACACATACCAAGTTTAGCTCAGTTCTGGGCATCTTTGAAATACCTATACAAACTTGTTCCTACATAGTAACTTGCAACTTTGAATGAGAATGTGCTTGCTTACAGCAACGTGCTATATGTTCTGAATGCCCGAATTGGGAATCTGTGTCAAAACTTTGTTAGGAATTGTGTGATCCTTACTAGCTGGAAGTAAGGGAGATGGGGCATGAAGTTATTTCTAGGAGTTGGACACATACCAAGTTTAGCTCAGTTCTGGGCATCTTTGAAATACCTATACAAACTTGTTCCTACATAGTAACTTGCATCTTTGAATGAGAATGTGCTTGCTTACAGCAACGTGCTATATGTTCTGAATGCCCGAATTGGCAATCTGTGTCAAAACTTTGTTAGGAATTATGTGATCCTTACTAGCTGGAAGTAAGGGAGATGGGGCATGAAGTTATTTCTAGGAGTTGGACACATACCAAGTTTAGCTCAGTTCTGGGCATCTTTGAAATACCTATACAAACTTGTTCCTACATAGTAACTTGCATCTTTGAATGAGAATCTGCTTGCTTACAGCAACGTGCTATATGTTCTGAATGCCCGAATTGGGAATCTGTGTCAAAACTTTGTTAGGAATTATGTCATCCTTACTAGCTGGAAGTAAGGGAGATGGAGCATGAAGTTATTTCTAGGAGTTGGACACATACCAAGTTTAGCTCAGTTCTGGGCATCTTTGAAATACCTATACAAACTTGTTCCTACATAGTAACTTGCATCTTTGAATGAGAATGTGGTTGCTTACAGCAACGTGCTATATGTTCTGAATGCCCGAATTGGGAATCTGTGTCAAAACTTTGTTAGGAATTATGTGATCCTTACTAGCTGGAAGTAAGGGAGATGGGGCATGAAGTTATTTCTAGGAGTTGGACACATACCAAGTTTAGCTCAGTTCTGGGCATCTTTGAAATACCTATACAAACTTGTTCCTACCTAGTAACTTGCATCTTTGAATGAGAATGTGCTTGCTTACAGCAACGTGCTATATGTTCTGAATGCCCGAATTGGGAATCTGTGTCAAAACTTTGTTAGGAATTATGTCATCCTTACTAGCTGGAAGTAAGGGAGATGGGGCATGAAGTTATTTCTAGGAGTTGGACACATAGCAAGTTTAGCTCAGTTCTGGGCATCATTGAAATACCTATACAAACTTGTTCCTACATAGTAACTTGCATCTTTAAATGGGAATGTGCTTGCTTACAGCAACGTGCTATATGTTCTGAATGCCCGAATTGGGAATCTGTGTCAAAACTTTGTTAGGAATTATGTGATCCTTACTAGCTGGAAGTAAGGGAGATGGGGCATGAAGTTATTTCTAGGAGTTGGACACATACCAAGTTTAGCTCAGTTCTGGGCATCTTTGAAATACCTATACAAACTTGTTCCTACATAGTAACTTGCATCTTTGAATGGGAATCTGCTTGCTTACAGCAACGTGCTATATGTTCTGAATGCCCGAATTGGGAATCTGTGTCAAAACTTTGTTAGGAATTATGTGATCCTTACTAGCTGGAAGTAAGGGAGATGGGGCATCAAGTTATTTCTAGGAGTTGGACACATACCAAGTTTAGCTCAGTTCTGGGCATCTTTGAAATACCTATACAAACTTGTTCCTACATAGTAACTTGCATCTTTGAATGAGAATGTGCTTGCTTACAGCAACGTGCTATATGTTCTGAATGCCCGAATTGGCAATCTGTGTCAAAACTTTGTTAGGAATTATGTGATCCTTACTAGCTGGAAGTAAGGGAGATGGGGCATGAAGTTATTTCTAGGAGTTGGACACATACCAAGTTTAGCTCAGTTCTGGGCATCTTTGAAATACCTATACAAACTTGTTCCTACATAGTAACTTGCATCTTTGAATGAGAATGTGCTTGCTTGCAGCAACGTGCTATATGTTCTGAATGCCCGAATAGGGAATCTGTGTCAAAACTTTGTTAGGAATTATGTGATCCTTACTAGCTGGAAGTAAGGGAGATGGAGCATGAAGTTATTTCTTGGAGTTGGACACATACCAAGTTTAGCTCAGTTCTGGGCATCTTTGAAATACCTATACAAACTTGTTCCTAACTAGTAACTTGCATCTTTGAATGAGAATGTGCTTGCTTACAGCAACGTGCTATATGTTCTGAATGCCCGAATAGGGAATCTGTGTCAAAACTTTGTTAGAAATTATGTGATCCTTACTAGCTGGAAGTAAGGGAGATGGGGCATGAAGTTATTTCTAGGAGTTGGACACATACCAAGTTGAGCTCAGTTCTGGGCATCTTTGAAATACCTATACAAACTTGTTCCTACCTAGTAACTTGCATCTTTGAATGAGAATCTGCTTGCTTATAGCAACGTGCTATATGTTCTGAATGCCCGAATTGGAAATCTGTGTCAAAACTTTGTTAGGAATTATGTGATCCTTACTAGCTGGAAGTAAGGGAGATGGGGCATGAAGTTATTTCTAGGAGTTGGACACATACCAAGTTTAGCTCAGTTCTGGGCATCTTTGAAATACCTATACAAACTTGTTCCTACATAGTAACTTGCAACTTTGAATGAAAATGTGCTTGCTTACAGCAACGTGCTATATGTTCTGAATGCCCGAATTGGGAATCTGTGTCAAAACTTTGTTAGGAATTATGTGATCCTTACTAGCTGGAAGTAATGGAGATGGGGCATGAAGTTATTTCTAGGAGTTGGACACATACCAAGTTTAGCTCAGTTCTGGGCATCTTTGAAATACCTATACAAACTTGTTCCTACATAGTAACTTGCATCTTTGAATGAGAATGTGCTTGCTTACAGCAACGTGCTATATGTTCTGAATGCCCGAATTGGGAATCTGTGTCAAATCTCTGTTAGGAATTATGTGATCCTTACTAGCTGGAAGTAAGGGAGATGGGGCATGAAGTTATTTCTAGGAGTTGGACACATACCAAGTTTAGCTCAGTTCTGGGCATCTTTGAAATACCTATACAAACTTGTTCCTCCATAGTAACTTGCAACTTTGAATGAGAATGTGCTTGCTTACAGCAACGTGCTATATGTTCTGAATGCCCGAATTGGGAATCTGTGTCAAAACTTTGTTAGGAATTATGTCATCCTTACTAGCTGGAAGTAAGGGAGATGGGGCATGAAGTTATTTCTAGGAGTTGGACACATACCAAGTTTAGCTCAGTTCTGGGCATCTTTGAAATACCTATACAAACTTGTTCCTCCATAGTAACTTGCATCTTTGAATGAAAATGTGCTTGCTTGCAGCAACGTGCTATATGTTCTGAATGCCCGAATAGGGAATCTGTGTCAAAACTTTGTTAGGAATTATGTGATCCGTACTAGCTGGAAGTAAGGGAGATGGGGCATGAAGTTATTTCTAGGAGTTGGACACATACAACGTTTAGCTCAGTTCTGGGGATCTTTGAAATACCTATACAAACTTGTTCCTACATAGTAACTTGCATCTTTGAATGAGAATGTGCTTGCTTGCAGCAACGTGCTATATGTTCTGAATGCCCGAATAGGGAATCTGTGTCAAAACTTTGTTAGGAATTATGTGATCCTTACTAGCTGGAAGTAAGGGAGATAGGGCATGAAGTTATTTCTAGGAGTTGGACACATACCAAGTTTAGCTCAGTTCTGGGCATCTTTGAAATACCTATACAAACGTGTTCCTACATAGTAACTTGCAACTTTGAATGAGAATGTGCTTGCTTACAGCAACGTGCTATATGTTCTGAATGCCCGAATTGGGAATCTGTGTCAAAACTTTGTTAGGAATTATGTGATCCTTACTAGCTGGAAGTAAGGGAGATGGGGCATGAAGTTATTTCTAGGAGTTGGACACATACCAAGTTTAGCTCAGTTCTGGGCATCTTTGAAATACCTATACAAACTTGTTCCTACATAGTAACTTGCATCTTTGAATGAGAATGTGCTTGCTTGCAGCAACGTGCTATATGTTCTGAATGCCCGAAAAGGGAATCTGTGTCAAAACTTTGTTAGGAATTATGTGATCCTTATTAGCTGGAAGTAAGGGAGATGGGGCATGAAGTTATTTCTAGGAGTTGGACACATACAACGTTTAGCTCAGTTCTGGGCATCTTTGAAATACCTATACAAACTTGTTCCTACATAGTAACTTGCATCTTTGAATGAGAATGTGCTTGCTTGCAGCAACGTGCTATATGTTCTGAATGCCCGAATAGGGAATCTGTGTCAAAACTTTGTTAGGAATTATGTGATCCTTACTAGCTGGAAGTAAGGGAGATGGGGCATGAAGTTATTTCTAGGAGTTGGACACATACCAAGTTTAGCTCAGTTCTGGGCATCTTTGAAATACCTATACAAACTTGTTCCTACATAGTAACTTGCATCTTTGAATGAGAATGTGCTTGCTTACAGCAACGTGCTGTATGTTCTGAATGCCCGAATTGGCAATCTGTGTCAAAACTTTGTTAGGAATTATGTGATCCTTACTAGCTGGAAGTAAGGGTGATGGGGCATGAAGTTATTTCTAGGAGTTGGACACATACCAAGTTTAGCTCAGTTCTGGGCATCTTTGAAATACCTATACAAACTTGTTCCTACATAGTAACTTGCAACTTTGAATGAGAATATGCTTGCTTACAGCAACGTGCTATATGTTCTGAATGCCCGAATTGGGAATCTGTGTCAAAACTTTGTTAGGAATTATGTGATCCTTACTAGCTGGAAGTAAGGGAGATGGGGCATGAAGTTATTTCTAGGAGTTGGACACATACCAAGTTTAGCTCAGTTCTGGGCATCTTTGAAATACCTATACAAACTTGTTCCTACCTAGTAACTTGCATCTTTGAATGAGAATGTGCTTGCTTACAGCAAGGTGCTATATGTTCTGAATGCCCGAATTGGGAATCTGTGTCAAAACTTTGTTAGGAATTATGTGATCCTTACTAGCTGGAAGTAAGGGAGATGGGGCATGAAGTTATTTCTAGGAGTTGGACACATACCAAGTTTAGCTCAGTTCTGGGCATCTTTGAAATACCTATACAAACTTGTTCCTACATAGTAACTTGCAACTTTGAATGAAAATGTGCTTGCTTACAGCAACGTGCTATATGTTCTGAATGCCCGAATTGGAAATCTGTGTCAAAACTTTGTTAGGAATTATGTGATCCTTACTAGCTGGAAGTAAGGGAGATGGGGCATGAAGTTATTTCTAGGAGTTGGACACATACCAAGTTTAGCTCAGTTCTGGGCATCTTTGAAATACCTATACAAACTTGTTCCTCCATAGTAACTTGCATCTTTGAATGAAAATGTGCTTGCTTGCAGCAACGTGCTATATGTTCTCAATGCCCGAATAGGGAATCTGTGTCAAAACTTTGTTAGGAATTATGTGATCCTTACTAGCTGGAAGTAAGGGAGATGGGGCATGAAGTTATTTCTAGGAGTTGGACACATGCAACGTTTAGCTCAGTTCTGGGCATCTTTGAAATACCTATACAAACTTGTTCCTACATAGTAACTTGCATCTTTGAATGAGAATGTGCTTGCTTGCAGCAACGTGCTATATGTTCTGAATGCCCGAATAGGGAATCTGTGTCAAAACTTTGTTAGGAATTATGTGATCCTTACTAGCTGGAAGTAAGGGAGATGGGGCATGAAGTTATTTCTAGGAGTTGGACACATACCAAGTTTAGCTCAGTTCTGGGCATCTTTGAAATACCTATACAAACTTGTTCCTACATAGTAACTTGCATCTTTGAATGAGAATGTGCTTGCTTACAGCAACGTGCTATATGTTCTGAATGCCCGAATTGGGAATCTGTGTCAAAACTTTGTTAGGAATTATGTGATCCTTACTAACTGGAAGTAAGGGAGATGGGGCATGAAGTTATTTCTAGGAGTTGGACACATACCAAGTTTAGCTCAGTTCTGGGCATCTTTGAAATACCTATACAAACTTGTTCCTCCATAGTAACTTGCATCTTTGAATGAAAATGTGCTTGCTTGCAGCAACGTGCTATATGTTCTGAATGCCCGAATAGGGAATCTGTGTCAAAACTTTGTTAGGAATTATGTGATCCTTACTAGCTGGAAGTAAGGGAGATGGGGCATGAAGTTATTTCTAGGAGTTGGACACATGCAACGTTTAGCTCAGTTCTGGGCATCTTTGAAATACCTATACAAACTTGTTCCTACATAGTAACTTGCATCTTTGAATGAGAATGTGCTTGCTTGCAGCAACGTGCTATATGTTCTGAATGCCCGAATAGGGAATCTGTGTCAAAACTTTGTTAGGAATTATGTGATCCTTACTAGCTGGAAGTAAGGGAGATGGGGCATGAAGTTATTTCTAGGAGTTTAACACATACCAAGTTTAGCTCAGTTCTGGGCATCTTTGAAATACCTATACAAACTTGTTCCTACATAGTAACTTGCAACTTTGAATGAGAATGTGCTTGCTTACAGCAACGTGCTATATGTTCTGAATGCCCGAATTGGGAATCTGTGTCAAAACTTTGTTAGGAATTATGTGATCCTTACTAGCTGGAAGTAAGGGAGATGGGGCATGAAGTTATTTCTAGGAGTTGGACACATACCAAGTTTAGCTCAGTTCTGGGCATCTTTGAAATACCTATACAAACTTGTTCCTACATAGTAACTTGCATCTTTGAATGAGAATGTGCTTGCTTACAGCAACGTGCTATATGTTCTGAATGCCCGAATTGGGAATCTGTGTCAAAACTTTGTTAGGTATTATGTGATCCTTACTAGCTGGAAGTAAGGGAGATGGGGCATGAAGTTATTTCTAGGAGTTGGACACATACCAAGTTTAGCTCAGTTCTGGGCATCTTTGAAATACCTATACAAACTTGTTCCTAAATAGTAACTTGCAACTTTGAATGAAAATGTGCTTGCTTACAGCAACGTGCTATATGTTCTGAATGCCCGAATTGGGAATCTGTGTCAAAACTTTTTTAGGAATTATGTGATCCTTACTAGCTTGAAGTAAGGGAGATGGGGCATGATGTTATTTCTAGGAGTTGGACACATACCAAGTTTAGCTCAGTTCTGGGCATCTTTGAAATACCTATACAAACTTGTTCCTACATAGTAACTTGCAACTTTGAATGAAAATGTGCTTGCTTACAGCAACGTGCTATATGTTCTGAATGCCCGAATTGGGAATCTGTGTCAAAACTTTGTTAGGAATTATGTGATCCTTACTAGCTGGAAGTAAGGGAGATGGGGCATGAAGTTATTTCTAGGAGTTGGACACATACCAAGTTTAGCTCAGTTCTGGGCATCTTTGAAATACCTATACAAACTTGTTCCTACATAGTAACTTGCATCTTTGAATGAGAATGTGCTTGCTTACAGCAACGTGCTATATGTTCTGAGCGCCCGAATTGGCAATATGTGTCAAAACTTTGTTAGGAATTATGTGATCCTTACTAGCTGGAAGTAAGGGAGATGGGGCATGAAGTTATTTCTAGGAGTTGGACACATACCAAGTTTAGCTCAGTTCTGGGCATCTTTGAAATACCTATACAAACTTGTTCCTACATAGTAACTTGCATCTTTGAATGAGAATGTGCTTGCTTACAGCAACGTGCTATATGTTCTGAATGCCCGAATTGGGAATATGTGCCAAAACTGTTAGGAATTATGTGATCCTTAGTAGCTGGAAGTAAGGGAGATGGGGCATGAAGTTATTTCTAGGAGTTGGACACATACCAAGTTTAGCTCAGTTCTGGGCATCTTTGAAATACCTATACAAACTTGTTCCTACATAGTAACTTTCAACTTTGAATGAGAATGTGCTTGCTTACAGCAACGTGCTATATGTTCTGAATGCCCGAATTGGGAATCTGTGTCAAAACTTTGTTAGGAATTATGTGATCCTTACTAGCTGGAAGTAAGGGAGATGGGGCATGAAGTTATTTCTTGGAGTTGGAGACATACCAAGATTAGCTCAGTTCTGGGCATCTTTGAAATACCTATACAAACTTGTTCCTACATAGTAACTTGCAACTTTGAATGAGAATGTGCTTGCTTGCAGCAACGTGCTATATGTTCTGAATGCCCGAATAGGGAATCTGTGTCAAAACTTTGTTAGGAATTATGTGATCCTTACTAGCTGGAAGTAAGGGAGATGGGGCATGAAGTTATTTCTAGGAGTTGGACACATACCAAGTTTAGCTCAGTTCTGGGCATCTTTGAAATACCTATACAAACTTGTTCCTACATAGTAACTTGCAACTTTGAATGAGAATGTGCTTGCTTACAGCAACGTGCTATATGTTCTGAATGCCCGAATTGGGAATCTGTGTCAAAACTTTGTTAGGAATTATGTGATCCTTACTAGCTGGAAGTAAGGGAGATGGGGCATGAAGTTATTTCTAGGAGTTGGACACATACCAAGTTTAGCTCAGTTCTGGGCATCTTTGAAATACCTATACAAACTTGTTCCTACATAGTAACTTGCATCTTTGAATGAGAATGTGCTTGCTTACAGCAACGTGCTATATGTTCTGAATGCCCGAATTGGCAATCTGTGTCAAAACTTTGTTAGTAATTATGTGATCCTTACTAGCTGGATGTAAGGGAGATGGGGCATGAAGTTATTTCTAGGAGTTGGACACATACCAAGTTTAGCTCAGTTCTGGGCATCTTTGAAATACCTATACAAACTTGTTCCTACATAGTAACTTGCAACTTTGAATGAAAATGTGCTTGCTTACAGCAACGTGCTATATGTTCTGAATGCCCGAATTGGGAATCTGTGTCAAAACTTTGTTAGGAATTATGTGATCCTTACTAGCTGGAAGTAAGGGAGATGGGGCATGAAGTTATTTCTAGGAGTTGGACACATACCAAGTTTAGCTCAGTTCTGGGCATCTTTGAAATGCCTATACAAACTTGTTCCTACATAGTAACTTGCATCTTTGAATGAGAATCTGCTTGCTTACAGCAACGTGCTATATGTTCTGAATGCACGAATTGGGAATCTGTGTCAAAACTTTGTTAGGAATTATGTGATCCTTACTAGCTGGAAGTAAGGGAGATGGGGCATGAAGTTATTTCTAGGAGTTGGACACATACCAAGTTTAGCTCAGTTCTGGGCATCTTTGAAATACCTATACAAACTTGTTCCTACATAGTAACTTGCAACTTTGAATAAGAATGTGCTTGCTTGCAGCAACGTGCTATATGTTCTGAATGCCCGAATTGGGAATCTGTGTCAAAACTTTGTTAGGAATTATGTGATCCTTACTAGCTGGAAGTAAGGGAGATGGGGCATGAAGTTATTTCTAGGAGTTGGACACATACCAAGTTTAGCTCAGTTCTGGGCATCTTTGAAATACCTATACAAACTTGTTCCTACATAGTAACTTGCATCTTTGAATGAGAATCTGCTTGCTTACAGCAACGTGCTATATGTTCTGAATGCCCGAATTGGGAATCTGTGTCAAAACTTTGTTAGGAATTATGTGATCCTTACTAGCTGGAAGTAAGGGAGATGGGGCATGAAGTTATTTCTAGGAGTTGGACACATACCAAGTTTAGCTCAGTTCTGGGCATCTTTGAAATACCTATACAAACTTGTTCCTACATAGTATCTTGCAACTTTGAATGAGAATGTGCTTGCTTACAGCAACGTGCTACATGTTCTGAATGCCCGAATTGGGAATCTGTGTCAAAACTTTGTTAGGAATTATGTGATCCTTACTAGCTGGAAGTAAGGGAGATGGGGCATGAAGTTATTTCTAGGAGTTGGACACATACCAAGTTTAGCTCAGTTCTGGGCATCTTTGAAATACCTATACAAACTTGTTCCTACATAGTAACTTGCAACTTTGAATGAGAATGTGCTTGCTTACAGCAACGTGCTATATGTTCTGAATGCCCGAATTGGGAATCTGTGTCAAAACTTTGTTAGGAATTATGTGATCCTTACTAGCTGGAAGTAAGGGAGATGGGGCATGAAGTTATTTCTTGGAGTTGGAGACATACCAAGTTTAGCTCAGTTCTGGGCATCTTTGAAATACCTATACAAACTTGTTCCTACATAGTAACTTGCAACTTTGAATGAGAATGTGCTTGCTTGCAGCAACGTGCTATATGTTCTGAATGCCCGAATAGGGAATCTGTGTCAAAACTTTGTTAGGAATTATGTGATCCTTACTAGCTGGAAGTAAGGGAGATGGGGCATGAAGTTATTTCTAGGAGTTGGACACATACCAAGTTTAGCTCAGTTCTGGGCATCTTTGAAATACCTATACAAACTTGTTCCTACATAGTAACTTGCAACTTTGAATGAGAATGTGCTTGCTTACAGCAACGTGCTATATGTTCTAAATGCCCGAATTGGGAATCTGTGTCAAAACTTTGTTAGGAATTATGTGATCCTTACTAGCTGGAAGTAAGGGAGATGGGGCATGAAGTTATTTCTAGGAGTTGGACACATACCAAGTTTAGCTCAGTTCTGGGCATCTTTGAAATACCTATACAAACTTGTTCCTACATAGTAACTTGCAACTTTGAATGAGAATGTGCTTGCTTACAGCAACGTGCTATATGATCTGAATGCCCGAATTGGGAATCTGTGTCAAAACTTTGTTAGGAATTATGTGATCCTTACTAGCTGGAAGTAAGGGAGATGGGGCATGAAGTTATTTCTAGGAGTTGGACACATACCAAGTTTAGCTCAGTTCTGGGCATCTTTGAAATACCTATACAAACTTGTTCCTACATAGTAACTTGCATCTTTGAATGAGAATCTGCTTGCTTACAGCAACGTGCTATATGTTCTGAATGCCCGAATTGGGAATCTGTGTCAAAACTTTGTTAGGAATTATGTGATCCTTACTAGCTGGAAGTAAGGGAGATGGGGCATGAAGTTATTTCTAGGAGTTGGACACATACCAAGTTTAGCTCAGTTCTGGGCATCTTTGAAATACCTATACAAACTTGTTCCTACATAGTAACATGCATCTTTGAATGAGAATGTGCTTGCTTACAGCAACGTGCTATATGTTCTGAATGCCCGAATTGGGAATCTGTGTCAAAACTTTGTTAGGAATTATGTGATCCTTACTAGCTGGAAGTAAGGGAGATGGGGCATGAAGTTATTTCTAGGAGTTGGACACATACCAAGTTTAGCTCAGTTCCGGGCATCTTTGAAATACCTATACAAACTTGTTCCTACATAGTAACTTGCATCTTTGAATGAGAATCTGCTTGCTTACAGCAACGTGCTATATGTTCTGAATGCCCGAATTGGGAATCTGTGTCAAAACTTTGTTAGGAATTATGTCATCCTTACTAGCTGGAAGTAAGGGAGATGGATCATGAAGTTATTTCTAGGAGTTGGACACATACCAAGTTTAGCTCAGTTCTGGGCATCTTTGAAATACCTATACAAACTTGTTCCTACATAGTAACTTGCATCTTTGAATGAGAATGTGCTTGCTTACAGCAACGTGCTATATGTTCTGAATGCCCGAATTGGGAATCTGTGTCAAAACTTTGTTAGGAATTATGTGATCCTTACTAGCTGGAAGTAAGGGAGATGGGGCATGAAGTTATTTCTAGGATTTGGACACATAGCAAGTTTAGCTCAGTTCTGGGCATCTTTGAAATACCTATACAAACTTGTTCCTACATAGTAACATGCATCTTTGAATGAGAATGTGCTTGCTTGCAGCAACGTGCTATATGTTCTGAATGCCCGAATAGGGAATCTGTGTCAAAACTTTGTTAGGAATTATGTGATCCTTACTAGCTGGAAGTAAGGGAGATGGGGCATGAAGTTATTTCTAGGAGTTGGACACATACCAAGTTTAGCTCAGTTCTGGGCATCTTTGAAATACCTATACAAACTTGTTCCTACATAGTATCTTGCAACTTTGAATGAGAATGTGCTTGCTTACAGCAACGTGCTACATGTTCTGAATGCCCGAATTGGGAATCTGTGTCAAAACTTTGTTAGGAATTATGTGATCCTTACTAGCTGGAAGTAAGGGAGATGGGGCATGAAGTTATTTCTAGGAGTTGGACACATACCAAGTTTGGCTCAGTTCTGGGCATCTTTGAAATACCTATACAAACTTGTTCCTACATAGTAACTTTCAACTTTGAATGAGAATGTGCTTGCTTACAGCAACGTGCTATATGTTCTGAATGCCCGAATTGGGAATCTGTGTCAAAACTTTGTTAGGAATTATGTGATCCTTACTAGCTGGAAGTAAGGGAGATGGGGCATGAAGTTATTTCTTGGAGTTGGAGACATACCAAGTTTAGCTCAGTTCTGGGCATCTTTGAAATACCTATACAAACTTGTTCCTACATAGTAACTTGCAACTTTGAATGAGAATGTGCTTGCTTGCAGCAACGTGCTATATGTTCTGAATGCCCGAATAGGGAATCTGTGTCAAAACTTTGTTAGGAATTATGTGATCCTTACTAGCTGGAAGTAAGGGAGATGGGGCATGAAGTTATTTCTAGGAGTTGGACACATACCAAGTTTAGCTCAGTTCTGGGCATCTTTGAAATACCTATACAAACTTGTTCCTACATAGTAACTTGCAACTTTGAATGAGAATGTGCTTGCTTACAGCAACGTGCTATATGTTCTGAATGCCCGAATTGGGAATCTGTGTCAAAACTTTGTTAGGAATTATGTGATCCTTACTAGCTGGAAGTAAGGGAGATGGGGCATGAAGTTATTTCTAGGAGTTGGACACATACCAAGTTTAGCTCAGTTCTGGGCATCTTTGAAATACCTATACAAACTTGTTCCTACATAGTAACTTGCATCTTTGAATGAGAATGTGCTTGCTTACAGCAACGTGCTATATGTTCTGAATGCCCGAATTGGCAATCTGTGTCAAAACTTTGTTAGGAATTATGTGATCCTTACTAGCTGGATGTAAGGGAGATGGGGCATGAAGTTATTTCTAGGAGTTGGACACATACCAAGTTTAGCTCAGTTCTGGGCATCTTTGAAATACCTATACAAACTTGTTCCTACATAGTAACTTGCAACTTTGAATGAAAATGTGCTTGCTTACAGCAACGTGCTATATGTTCTGAATGCCCGAATTGGGAATCTGTGTCAAAACTTTGTTAGGAATTATGTGATCCTTACTAGCTGGAAGTAAGGGAGATGGGGCATGAAGTTATTTCTAGGAGTTGGACACATACCAAGTTTAGCTCAGTTCTGGGCATCTTTGAAATGCCTATACAAACTTGTTCCTACATAGTAACTTGCATCTTTGAATGAGAATCTGCTTGCTTACAGCAACGTGCTATATGTTCTGAATGCACGAATTGGGAATCTGTGTCAAAACTTTGTTAGGAATTATGTGATCCTTACTAGCTGGAAGTAAGGGAGATGGGGCATGAAGTTATTTCTAGGAGTTGGACACATACCAAGTTTAGCTCAGTTCTGGGCATCTTTGAAATACCTATACAAACTTGTTCCTACATAGTAACTTGCAACTTTGAATAAGAATGTGCTTGCTTGCAGCAACGTGCTATATGTTCTGAATGCCCGAATTGGGAATCTGTGTCAAAACTTTGTTAGGAATTATGTGATCCTTACTAGCTGGAAGTAAGGGAGATGGGGCATGAAGTTATTTCTAGGAGTTGGACACATACCAAGTTTAGCTCAGTTCTGGGCATCTTTGAAATACCTATACAAACTTGTTCCTACATAGTAACTTGCATCTTTGAATGAGAATCTGCTTGCTTACAGCAACGTGCTATATGTTCTGAATGCCCGAATTGGGAATCTGTGTCAAAACTTTGTTAGGAATTATGTGATCCTTACTAGCTGGAAGTAAGGGAGATGGGGCATGAAGTTATTTCTAGGAGTTGGACACATACCAAGTTTAGCTCAGTTCTGGGCATCTTTGAAATACCTATACAAACTTGTTCCTACATAGTATCTTGCAACTTTGAATGAGAATGTGCTTGCTTACAGCAACGTGCTACATGTTCTGAATGCCCGAATTGGGAATCTGTGTCAAAACTTTGTTAGGAATTATGTGATCCTTACTAGCTGGAAGTAAGGGAGATGGGGCATGAAGTTATTTCTAGGAGTTGGACACATACCAAGTTTAGCTCAGTTCTGGGCATCTTTGAAATACCTATACAAACTTGTTCCTACATAGTAACTTGCAACTTTGAATGAGAATGTGCTTGCTTACAGCAACGTGCTATATGTTCTGAATGCCCGAATTGGGAATCTGTGTCAAAACTTTGTTAGGAATTATGTGATCCTTACTAGCTGGAAGTAAGGGAGATGGGGCATGAAGTTATTTCTTGGAGTTGGAGACATACCAAGTTTAGCTCAGTTCTGGGCATCTTTGAAATACCTATACAAACTTGTTCCTACATAGTAACTTGCAACTTTGAATGAGAATGTGCTTGCTTGCAGCAACGTGCTATATGTTCTGAATGCCCGAATAGGGAATCTGTGTCAAAACTTTGTTAGGAATTATGTGATCCTTACTAGCTGGAAGTAAGGGAGATGGGGCATGAAGTTATTTCTAGGAGTTGGACACATACCAAGTTTAGCTCAGTTCTGGGCATCTTTGAAATACCTATACAAACTTGTTCCTACATAGTAACTTGCAACTTTGAATGAGAATGTGCTTGCTTACAGCAACGTGCTATATGTTCTAAATGCCCGAATTGGGAATCTGTGTCAAAACTTTGTTAGGAATTATGTGATCCTTACTAGCTGGAAGTAAGGGAGATGGGGCATGAAGTTATTTCTAGGAGTTGGACACATACCAAGTTTAGCTCAGTTCTGGGCATCTTTGAAATACCTATACAAACTTGTTCCTACATAGTAACTTGCAACTTTGAATGAGAATGTGCTTGCTTACAGCAACGTGCTATATGATCTGAATGCCCGAATTGGGAATCTGTGTCAAAACTTTGTTAGGAATTATGTGATCCTTACTAGCTGGAAGTAAGGGAGATGGGGCATGAAGTTATTTCTAGGAGTTGGACACATACCAAGTTTAGCTCAGTTCTGGGCATCTTTGAAATACCTATACAAACTTGTTCCTACATAGTAACTTGCATCTTTGAATGAGAATCTGCTTGCTTACAGCAACGTGCTATATGTTCTGAATGCCCGAATTGGGAATCTGTGTCAAAACTTTGTTAGGAATTATGTGATCCTTACTAGCTGGAAGTAAGGGAGATGGGGCATGAAGTTATTTCTAGGAGTTGGACACATACCAAGTTTAGCTCAGTTCTGGGCATCTTTGAAATACCTATACAAACTTGTTCCTACATAGTAACATGCATCTTTGAATGAGAATGTGCTTGCTTACAGCAACGTGCTATATGTTCTGAATGCCCGAATTGGGAATCTGTGTCAAAACTTTGTTAGGAATTATGTGATCCTTACTAGCTGGAAGTAAGGGAGATGGGGCATGAAGTTATTTCTAGGAGTTGGACACATACCAAGTTTAGCTCAGTTCCGGGCATCTTTGAAATACCTATACAAACTTGTTCCTACATAGTAACTTGCATCTTTGAATGAGAATCTGCTTGCTTACAGCAACGTGCTATATGTTCTGAATGCCCGAATTGGGAATCTGTGTCAAAACTTTGTTAGGAATTATGTCATCCTTACTAGCTGGAAGTAAGGGAGATGGATCATGAAGTTATTTCTAGGAGTTGGACACATACCAAGTTTAGCTCAGTTCTGGGCATCTTTGAAATACCTATACAAACTTGTTCCTACATAGTAACTTGCATCTTTGAATGAGAATGTGCTTGCTTACAGCAACGTGCTATATGTTCTGAATGCCCGAATTGGGAATCTGTGTCAAAACTTTGTTAGGAATTATGTGATCCTTACTAGCTGGAAGTAAGGGAGATGGGGCATGAAGTTATTTCTAGGATTTGGACACATAGCAAGTTTAGCTCAGTTCTGGGCATCTTTGAAATACCTATACAAACTTGTTCCTACATAGTAACATGCATCTTTGAATGAGAATGTGCTTGCTTGCAGCAACGTGCTATATGTTCTGAATGCCCGAATAGGGAATCTGTGTCAAAACTTTGTTAGGAATTATGTGATCCTTACTAGCTGGAAGTAAGGGAGATGGGGCATGAAGTTATTTCTAGGAGTTGGACACATACCAAGTTTAGCTCAGTTCTGGGCATCTTTGAAATACCTATACAAACTTGTTCCTACATAGTATCTTGCAACTTTGAATGAGAATGTGCTTGCTTACAGCAACGTGCTACATGTTCTGAATGCCCGAATTGGGAATCTGTGTCAAAACTTTGTTAGGAATTATGTGATCCTTACTAGCTGGAAGTAAGGGAGATGGGGCATGAAGTTATTTCTAGGAGTTGGACACATACCAAGTTTGGCTCAGTTCTGGGCATCTTTGAAATACCTATACAAACTTGTTCCTACATAGTAACTTTCAACTTTGAATGAGAATGTGCTTGCTTACAGCAACGTGCTATATGTTCTGAATGCCCGAATTGGGAATCTGTGTCAAAACTTTGTTAGGAATTATGTGATCCTTACTAGCTGGAAGTAAGGGAGATGGGGCATGAAGTTATTTCTTGGAGTTGGAGACATACCAAGTTTAGCTCAGTTCTGGGCATCTTTGAAATACCTATACAAACTTGTTCCTACATAGTAACTTGCAACTTTGAATGAGAATGTGCTTGCTTGCAGCAACGTGCTATATGTTCTGAATGCCCGAATAGGGAATCTGTGTCAAAACTTTGTTAGGAATTATGTGATCCTTACTAGCTGGAAGTAAGGGAGATGGGGCATGAAGTTATTTCTAGGAGTTGGACACATACCAAGTTTAGCTCAGTTCTGGGCATCTTTGAAATACCTATACAAACTTGTTCCTACATAGTAACTTGCAACTTTGAATGAGAATGTGCTTGCTTACAGCAACGTGCTATATGTTCTGAATGCCCGAATTGGGAATCTGTGTCAAAACTTTGTTAGGAATTATGTGATCCTTACTAGCTGGAAGTAAGGGAGATGGGGCATGAAGTTATTTCTAGGAGTTGGACACATACCAAGTTTAGCTCAGTTCTGGGCATCTTTGAAATACCTATACAAACTTGTTCCTACATAGTAACTTGCAACTTTGAATGAGAATGTGCTTGCTTACAGCAACGTGCTATATGATCTGAATGCCCGAATTGGGAATCTGTGTCAAAACTTTGTTAGGAATTATGTGATCCTTACTAGCTGGAAGTAAGGGAGATGGGGCATGAAGTTATTTCTAGGAGTTGGACACATACCAAGCTTAGCTCAGTTCTGGGCATCTTTGAAATACCTATACAAACTTGTTCCTACATAGTAACTTGCATCTTTGAATGAGAATCTGCTTGCTTACAGCAACGTGCTATATGTTCTGAATGCCCGAATTGGGAATCTGTGTCAAAACTTTGTTAGGAATTATGTGATCCTTACTAGCTGGAAGTAAGGGAGATGGGGCATGAAGTTATTTCTAGGAGTTGGACACATACCAAGTTTAGCTCAGTTCTGGGCATCTTTGAAATACCTATACAAACTTGTTCCTACATAGTAACATGCATCTTTGAATGAGAATGTGCTTGCTTACAGCAACGTGCTATATGTTCTGAATGCCCGAATTGGGAATCTGTGTCAAAACTTTGTTAGGAATTATGTGATCCTTACTAGCTGGAAGTAAGGGAGATGGGGCATGAAGTTATTTCTAGGAGTTGGACACATAGCAAGTTTAGCTAAGTTCTGGGCATCTTTGAAATACCTATACAAACTTGTTCCTACATAGTAACTTGCATCTTTGAATGAGAATGTGCTTGCTTGCAGCAACGTGCTATATGTTCTGAATGCCCGAATAGGGAATCTGTGTCAAAACTTTGTTAGGAATTATGTGATCCTTACTAGCTGGAAGTAAGGGAGATGGGGCATGAAGTTATTTCTAGGAGTTGGACACATACCAAGTTTAGCTCAGTTCTGGGCATCTTTGAAATACCTATACAAACTTGTTCCTACATAGTAACTTACAACTTTGAATGAGAATGTGCTTGCTTACAGCAACGTGCTATATGTTCTGAATGCCCGAATTGGGAATCTGTGTCAAAACTTTTTTAGGAATTATGTGATCCTTACTAGCTGGAAGTAAGGGAGATGGGGCATGAAGTTATTTCTAGGAGTTGGACACATACCAAGTTTAGCTCAGTTCCGGGCATCTTTGAAATACCTATACAAACTTGTTCCTACATAGTAACTTGCATCTTTGAATGAGAATGTGCTTGCTTACAGCAACGTGCTATATGTTCTGAATGCCCGAATTGGGAATCTGTGTCAAAACTTTGTTAGGAATTATGTGATCCTTACTAGCTGGAAGTAAGGGAGATGGAGCATGAAGTTATTTCTAGGAGTTGGACACATACCAAGTTTAGCTCAGTTCTGGGCATCTTTGAAATACCTATACAAACTTGTTCCTACATAGTAACTTGCATCTTTGAATGAGAATGTGCTTGCTTACAGCAACGTGCTATATGTTCTGAATGCCCGAATTGGGAATCCTTGTCAAAACTTTGTTAGGAATTATGTGATCCTTACTAGCTGGAAGTAAGGGAGATGGGGCATGAAGTTATTTCTATGAGTTGGACACATACCAAGTTTAGCTCAGTTCTGGGCATCTTTGAAATACCTATACAAACTTGTTCCTACATAGTAACTTGCATCTTTGAATGAGAATCTGCTTGCTTGCAGCAACGTGCTATATGTTCTGAATGCCCGAATAGGGAGTCTGTGTCAAAACTTTGTTAGGAATTATGTGATCCTTACTAGCTGGAAGTAAGGGAGATGGGGCATGAAGTTATTTCTAGGAGTTGGACACATACCAAGTTTAGCTCAGTTCTGGGCATCTTTGAAATACCTATACAAACTTGTTCCTACATAGTAACTTGCAACTTTGAATGAGAATGTGCTTGCTTACAGCAACGTGCTATATGTTCTGAATGCCCGAATTGGGAATCTGTGTCAAAACTTTGTTAGGAATTGTGTGATCCTTACTAGCTGGAAGTAAGGGAGATGGGGCATGAAGTTATTTCTAGGAGTTGGACACATACCAAGTTTAGCTCAGTTCTGGGCATCTTTGAAATACCTATACAAACTTGTTCCTACATAGTAACTTGCGTCTTTGAATGAGAATGTGCTTGCTTACAGCAACGTGCTATATGTTCTGAATGCCCGAATTGGCAATCTGTGTCAAAACTTTGTTAGGAATTATGTGATCCTTACTAGCTGGAAGTAAGGGAGATGGAGCATGAAGTTATTTCTAGGAGTTGGACACATACCAAGTTTAGCTCAGTTCTGGGCATCTTTGAAATACCTATACAAACTTGTTCCTACATAGTAACTTGCATCTTTGAATGAGAATGTGCTTGCTTACAGCAACGTGCTATATGTTCTGAATGCCCGAATTGGGAATCCTTGTCAAAACTTTGTTAGGAATTATGTGATCCTTACTAGCTGGAAGTAAGGGAGATGGGGCATGAAGTTATTTCTATGAGTTGGACACATACCAAGTTTAGCTCAGTTCTGGGCATCTTTGAAATACCTATACAAACTTGTTCCTACATAGTAACTTGCATCTTTGAATGAGAATCTGCTTGCTTGCAGCAACGTGCTATATGTTCTGAATGCCCGAATAGGGAGTCTGTGTCAAAACTTTGTTAGGAATTATGTGATCCTTACTAGCTGGAAGTAAGGGAGATGGGGCATGAAGTTATTTCTAGGAGTTGGACACATACCAAGTTTAGCTCAGTTCTGGGCATCTTTGAAATACCTATACAAACTTGTTCCTACATAGTAACTTGCAACTTTGAATGAGAATGTGCTTGCTTACAGCAACGTGCTATATGTTCTGAATGCCCGAATTGGGAATCTGTGTCAAAACTTTGTTAGGAATTGTGTGATCCTTACTAGCTGGAAGTAAGGGAGATGGGGCATGAAGTTATTTCTAGGAGTTGGACACATACCAAGTTTAGCTCAGTTCTGGGCATCTTTGAAATACCTATACAAACTTGTTCCTACATAGTAACTTGCGTCTTTGAATGAGAATGTGCTTGCTTACAGCAACGTGCTATATGTTCTGAATGCCCGAATTGGCAATCTGTGTCAAAACTTTGTTAGGAATTATGTGATCCTTACTAGCTGGAAGTAAGGGAGATGGGGCATGAAGTTATTTCTAGGAGTTGGACACATACCAAGTTTAGCTCAGTTCTGGGCATCTTTGAAATACCTATACAAACTTGTTCCTACATAGTAACTTGCATCTTTGAATGAGAATCTGCTTGCTTACAGCAACGTGCTATATGTTCTGAATGCCCGAATTGGGAATCTGTGTCAAAACTTTGTTAGGAATTATGTCATCCTTACTAGCTGGAAGTAAGGGAGATGGAGCATGAAGTTATTTCTAGGAGTTGGACACATACCAAGTTTAGCTCAGTTCTGGGCATCTTTGAAATACCTATACAAACTTGTTCCTACATAGTAACTTGCATCTTTGAATGAGAATGTGGTTGCTTACAGCAACGTGCTATATGTTCTGAATGCCCGAATTGGGAATCTGTGTCAAAACTTTGTTAGGAATTATGTGATCCTTACTAGCTGGAAGTAAGGGAGATGGGGCATGAAGTTATTTCTAGGAGTTGGACACATAGCAAGTTTAGCTCAGTTCTGGGCATCTTTGAAATACCTATACAAACTTGTTCCTACATAGTAACATGCATCTTTGAATGAGAATGTGCTTGCTTGCAGCAACGTGCTATATGTTCTGAATGCCCGAATAGGGAATCTGTGTCAAAACTTTGTTAGGAATTATGTGATCCTTACTAGCTGGAAGTAAGGGAGATGGGGCATGAAGTTATTTCTAGGAGTTGGACACATACCAAGTTTAGCTCAGTTCTGGGCATCTTTGAAATACCTATACAAACTTGTTCCTACATAGTAACTTGCATCTTTGAATGAGAATGTGCTTGCTTACAGCAACGTGCTATATGTTCTGAATGCCCGAATTGGGAATCTGTGTCAAAACTTTGTTAGGAATTATGTGATCCTTACTAGCTGGAAGTAAGGGAGATGGGGCATGAAGTTATTTCTAGGAGTTGGACACATACCAAGTTTAGCTCAGTTCTGGGCATCTTTGAAATACCTATACAAACTTGTTCCTACATAGTAACTTGCATCTTTGAATGAGAATCTGCTTGCTTGCAGCAACGTGCTATATGTTCTGAATGCCCGAATAGGGAATCTGTGTCAAAACTTTGTTAGGAATTATGTGATCCTTACTAGCTGGAAGTAAGGGAGATGGGGCATGAAGTTATTTCTAGGAGTTGGACACATACCAAGTTTAGCTCAGTTCTGGGCATCTTTGAAATACCTATACAAACTTGTTCCTACATAGTAACTTGCAACTTTGAATGAGAATGTGCTTGCTTACAGCAACGTGCTATATGTTCTGAATGCCCGAATTGGGAATCCTTGTCAAAACTTTGTTAGGAATTATGTGATCCTTACTAGCTGGAAGTAAGGGAGATGGGGCATGAAGTTATTTCTATGAGTTGGACACATACCAAGTTTAGCTCAGTTCTGGGCATCTTTGAAATACCTATACAAACTTGTTCCTACATAGTAACTTGCATCTTTGAATGAGAATCTGCTTGCTTGCAGCAACGTGCTATATGTTCTGAATGCCCGAATAGGGAGTCTGTGTCAAAACTTTGTTAGGAATTATGTGATCCTTACTAGCTGGAAGTAAGGGAGATGGGGCATGAAGTTATTTCTAGGAGTTGGACACATACCAAGTTTATCTCAGTTCTGGGCATCTTTGAAATACCTATACAAACTTGTTCCTACATAGTAACTTGCAACTTTGAATGAGAATGTGCTTGCTTACAGCAACGTGCTATATGTTCTGAATGCCCGAATTGGGAATCTGTGTCAAAACTTTGTTAGGAATTGTGTGATCCTTACTAGCTGGAAGTAAGGGAGATGGGGCATGAAGTTATTTCTAGGAGTTGGACACATACCAAGTTTAGCTCAGTTCTGGGCATCTTTGAAATACCTATACAAACTTGTTCCTACATAGTAACTTGCATCTTTGAATGAGAATGTGCTTGCTTACAGCAACGTGCTATATGTTCTGAATGCCCGAATTGGCAATCTGTGTCAAAACTTTGTTAGGAATTATGTGATCCTTACTAGCTGGAAGTAAGGGAGATGGGGCATGAAGTTATTTCTAGGAGTTGGACACATACCAAGTTTAGCTCAGTTCTGGGCATCTTTGAAATACCTATACAAACTTGTTCCTACATAGTAACTTGCATCTTTGAATGAGAATCTGCTTGCTTACAGCAACGTGCTATATGTTCTGAATGCCCGAATTGGGAATCTGTGTCAAAACTTTGTTAGGAATTATGTCATCCTTACTAGCTGGAAGTAAGGGAGATGGAGCATGAAGTTATTTCTAGGAGTTGGACACATACCAAGTTTAGCTCAGTTCTGGGCATCTTTGAAATACCTATACAAACTTGTTCCTACATAGTAACTTGCATCTTTGAATGAGAATGTGGTTGCTTACAGCAACGTGCTATATGTTCTGAATGCCCGAATTGGGAATCTGTGTCAAAACTTTGTTAGGAATTATGTGATCCTTACTAGCTGGAAG
The DNA here is from genome assembly GCF_020826845.1 of Diceros bicornis minor. Classification (NCBI taxonomy): domain Eukaryota; kingdom Metazoa; phylum Chordata; class Mammalia; order Perissodactyla; family Rhinocerotidae; genus Diceros; species Diceros bicornis. The sequence goes on from NW_026691564.1 coordinate 55,626, forward strand.
TAAGGGAGATGGGGCATGAAGTTATTTCTAGGAGTTGGACACATAGCAAGTTTAGCTCAGTTCTGGGCATCTTTGAAATACCTATACAAACTTGTTCCTACATAGTAACATGCATCTTTGAATGAGAATGTGCTTGCTTGCAGCAACGTGCTATATGTTCTGAATGCCCGAATAGGGAATCTGTGTCAAAACTTTGTTAGGAATTATGTGATCCTTACTAGCTGGAAGTAAGGGAGATGGGGCATGAAGTTATTTCTAGGAGTTGGACACATACCAAGTTTAGCTCAGTTCCGGGCATCTTTGAAATACCTATACAAACTTGTTCCTACATAGTAACTTGCAACTTTGAATAAGAATGTGCTTGCTTGCAGCAACGTGCTATATGTTCTGAATGCCCGAATTGGGAATCTGTGTCAAAACTTTGTTAGGAATTATGTGATCCTTACTAGCTGGAAGTAAGGGAGATGGGGCATGAAGTTATTTCTAGGAGTTGGACACATACCAAGTTTAGCTCAGTTCTGGGCATCTTTGAAATACCTATACAAACTTGTTCCTACATAGTAACTTGCATCTTTGAATGAGAATCTGCTTGCTTACAGCAACGTGCTATATGTTCTGAATGCCCGAATTGGGAATCTGTGTCAAAACTTTGTTAGGAATTATGTGATCCTTACTAGCTGGAAGTAAGGGAGATGGGGCATGAAGTTATTTCTAGGAGTTGGACACATACCAAGTTTAGCTCAGTTCTGGGCATCTTTGAAATACCTATACAAACTTGTTCCTACATAGTAACTTGCAACTTTGAATGAGAATGTGCTTGCTTACAGCAACGTGCTACATGTTCTGAATGCCCGAATTGGGAATCTGTGTCAAAACTTTGTTAGGAATTATGTGATCCTTACTAGCTGGAAGTAAGGGAGATGGGGCATGAAGTTATTTCTAGGAGTTGGACACATACCAAGTTTAGCTCAGTTCTGGGCATCTTTGAAATACCTATACAAACTTGTTCCTACATAGTAACTTGCAACTTTGAATGAGAATGTGCTTGCTTACAGCAACGTGCTATATGTTCTGAATGCCCGAATTGGGAATCTGTGTCAAAACTTTGTTAGGAATTATGTGATCCTTACTAGCTGGAAGTAAGGGAGATGGGGCATGAAGTTATTTCTTGGAGTTGGAGACATACCAAGTTTAGCTGAGTTCTGGGCATCTTTGAAATACCTATACAAACTTGTTCCTACATAGTAACTTGCAACTTTGAATGAGAATGTGCTTGCTTGCAGCAACGTGCTATATGTTCTGAATGCCCGAATAGGGAATCTGTGTCAAAACTTTGTTAGGAATTATGTGATCCTTACTAGCTGGAAGTAAGGGAGATGGCGCATGAAGTTATTTCTAGGAGTTGGACACATACCAAGTTTAGCTCAGTTCTGGGCATCTTTGAAATACCTATACAAACTTGTTCCTACATAGTAACTTGCAACTTTGAATGAGAATGTGCTTGCTTACAGCAACGTGCTATATGTTCTGAATGCCCGAATTGGGAATCTGTGTCAAAACTTTGTTAGGAATTATGTGATCCTTACTAGCTGGAAGTAAGGGAGATGGGGCATGAAGTTATTTCTAGGAGTTGGACACATACCAAGTTTAGCTCAGTTCTGGGCATCTTTGAAATACCTATACAAACTTGTTCCTACATAGTAACTTGCAACTTTGAATGAGAATGTGCTTGCTTACAGCAACGTGCTATATGATCTGAATGCCCGAATTGGGAATCTGTGTCAAAACTTTGTTAGGAATTATGTGATCCTTACTAGCTGGAAGTAAGGGAGATGGGGCATGAAGTTATTTCTAGGAGTTGGACACATACCAAGTTTAGCTCAGTTCTGGGCATCTTTGAAATACCTATACAAACTTGTTCCTACATAGTAACTTGCATCTTTGAATGAGAATCTGCTAGCTTACAGCAACGTGCTATATGTTCTGAATGCCCGAATTGGGAATCTGTGTCAAAACTTTGTTAGCAATTATGTGATCCTTACTAGCTGGAAGTAAGGGAGATGGGGCATGAAGTTATTTCTAGGAGTTGGACACATACCAAGTTTAGCTCAGTTCTGGGCATCTTTGAAATACCTATACAAACTTGTTCCTACATAGTAACTTGCATCTTTGAATGAGAATGTGGTTGCTTACAGCAACGTGCTATATGTTCTGAATGCCCGAATTGGGAATCTGTGTCAAAACTTTGTTAGGAATTATGTGATCCTTACTAGCTGGAAGTAAGGGAGATGGGGCATGAAGTTATTTCTAGGAGTTGGACACATAGCAAGTTTAGCTCAGTTCTGGGCATCTTTGAAATACCTATACAAACTTGTTCCTACATAGTAACTTGCATCTTTGAATGAGAATGTGCTTGCTTGCAGCAACGTGCTATATGTTCTGAATGCCCGAATAGGGAATCTGTGTCAAAACTTTGTTAGGAATTATGTGATCCTTACTAGCTGGAAGTAAGGGAGATGGGGCATGAAGTTATTTCTAGGAGTTGGACACATACCAAGTTTAGCTCAGTTCCGGGCATCTTTGAAATACCTATACAAACTTGTTCCTACATAGTAACTTGCAACTTTGAATGAGAATGTGCTTGCTTACAGCAACGTGCTATATGTTCTGAATGCCCGAATTGGGAATCTGTGTCAAAACTTTGTTAGGAATTATGTGATCCTTACTAGCTGGAAGTAAGGGAGATGGGGCATGAAGTTATTTCTAGGAGTTGGACACATACCAAGTTTAGCTCAGTTCCGGGCATCTTTGAAATACCTATACAAACTTGTTCCTACATAGTAACTTGCATCTTTGAATGAGAATGTGCTTGCTTGCAGCAACGTGCTATATGTTCTGAATGCCCGAATTGGGAATCTGTGTCAAAACTTTGTTAGGAATTATGTGATCCTTACTAGCTGGAAGTAAGGGAGATGGAGCATGAAGTTATTTCTAGGAGTTGGACACATACCAAGTTTAGCTCAGTTCTGGGCATCTTTGAAATACCTATACAAACTTGTTCCTACATAGTAACTTGCATCTTTGAATGAGAATGTGCTTGCTTACAGCAACGTGCTATATGTTCTGAATGCCCGAATTGGGAATCTGTGTCAAAACTTTGTTAGGAATTATGTCATCCTTACTAGCTGGAAGTAAGGGAGATGGGGCATGAAGTTATTTCTAGGAGTTGGACACATACCAAGTTTAGCTCAGTTCTGGGCATCATTGAAATACCTATACAAACTTGTTCCTACATAGTAACTTGCATCTTTAAATGGGAATGTGCTTGCTTACAGCAACGTGCTATATGTTCTGAATGCCCGAATTGGGAATCTGTGTCAAAACTTTGTTAGGAATTATGTGATCCTTACTAGCTGGAAGTAAGGGAGATGGGGCATGAAGTTATTTCTAGGAGTTGGACACATACCAAGGTTAGCTCAGTTCTGGGCATCTTTGAAATACCTATACAAACTTGTTCCTACATAGTAACTTGCATCTTTGAATGGGAATCTGCTTGCTTACAGCAACGTGCTATATGTTCTGAATGCCCGAATTGGGAATCTGTGTCAAAACTTTGTTAGGAATTATGTGATCCTTACTAGCTGGAAGTAAGGGAGATGGGGCATGAAGTTATTTCTAGGAGTTGGACACATACCAAGTTTAGCTCAGTTCTGGGCATCTTTGAAATACCTATACAAACTTGTTCCTACATAGTAACTTGCATCTTTGAATGAGAATGTGCTTGCTTACAGCAACGTGCTATATGTTCTGAATGCCCGAATTGGCAATCTGTGTCAAAACTTTGTTAGGAATTATGTGATCCTTACTAGCTGGAAGTAAGGGAGATGGGTCATGAAGTTATTTCTAGGAGTTGGACACATACCAAGTTTAGCTCAGTTCTGGGCATCTTTGAAATACCTATACAAACTTGTTCCTACATAGTAACTTGCATCTTTGAATGAGAATGTGCTTGCTTGCAGCAACGTGCTATATGTTCTGAATGCCCGAATAGGGAATCTGTGTCAAAACTTTGTTAGGAATTATGTGATCCTTACTAGCTGGAAGTAAGGGAGATGGAGCATGAAGTTATTTCTTGGAGTTGGACACATACCAAGTTTAGCTCAGTTCTGGGCATCTTTGAAATACCTATACAAACTTGTTCCTAACTAGTAACTTGCATCTTTGAATGAGAATGTGCTTGCTTACAGCAACGTGCTATATGTTCTGAATGCCCGAATAGGGGATCTGTGTCAAAACTTTGTTAGAAATTATGTGATCCTTACTAGCTGGAAGTAAGGGAGATGGGGCATGAAGTTATTTCTAGGAGTTGGACACATACCAAGTTGAGCTCAGTTCTGGGCATCTTTGAAATACCTATACAAACTTGTTCCTACCTAGTAACTTGCATCTTTGAATGAGAATCTGCTTGCTTATAGCAACGTGCTATATGTTCTGAATGCCCGAATTGGAAATCTGTGTCAAAACTTTGTTAGGAATTATGTGATCCTTACTAGCTGGAAGTAAGGGAGATGGGGCATGAAGTTATTTCTAGGAGTTGGACACATACCAAGTTTAGCTCAGTTCTGGGCATCTTTGAAATACCTATACAAACTTGTTCCTACATAGTAACTTGCAACTTTGAATGAAAATGTGCTTGCTTACAGCAACGTGCTATATGTTCTGAATGCCCGAATTGGGAATCTGTGTCAAAACTTTGTTAGGAATTATGTGATCCTTACTAGCTGGAAGTAAGGGAGATGGGGCATGAAGTTATTTCTAGGAGTTGGACACATACCAAGTTTAGCTCAGTTCTGGGCATCTTTGAAATACCTATACAAACTTGTTCCTACATAGTAACTTGCATCTTTGAATGAGAATGTGCTTGCTTACAGCAACGTGCTATATGTTCTGAATGCCCGAATTGGGAATCTGTGTCAAATCTCTGTTAGGAATTATGTGATCCTTACTAGCTGGAAGTAAGGGAGATGGGGCATGAAGTTATTTCTAGGAGTTGGACACATACCAAGTTTAGCTCAGTTCTGGGCATCTTTGAAATACCTATACAAACTTGTTCCTCCATAGTAACTTGCAACTTTGAATGAGAATGTGCTTGCTTACAGCAACGTGCTATATGTTCTGAATGCCCGAATTGGGAATCTGTGTCAAAACTTTGTTAGGAATTATGTCATCCTTACTAGCTGGAAGTAAGGGAGATGGGGCATGAAGTTATTTCTAGGAGTTGGACACATACCAAGTTTAGCTCAGTTCTGGGCATCTTTGAAATACCTATACAAACTTGTTCCTCCATAGTAACTTGCATCTTTGAATGAAAATGTGCTTGCTTGCAGCAACGTGCTATATGTTCTGAATGCCCGAATAGGGAATCTGTGTCAAAACTTTGTTAGGAATTATGTGATCCGTACTAGCTGGAAGTAAGGGAGATGGGGCATGAAGTTATTTCTAGGAGTTGGACACATACAACGTTTAGCTCAGTTCTGGGGATCTTTGAAATACCTATACAAACTTGTTCCTACATAGTAACTTGCATCTTTGAATGAGAATGTGCTTGCTTGCAGCAACGTGCTATATGTTCTGAATGCCCGAATAGGGAATCTGTGTCAAAACTTTGTTAGGAATTATGTGATCCTTACTAGCTGGAAGTAAGGGAGATAGGGCATGAAGTTATTTCTAGGAGTTGGACACATACCAAGTTTAGCTCAGTTCTGGGCATCTTTGAAATACCTATACAAACGTGTTCCTACATAGTAACTTGCAACTTTGAATGAGAATGTGCTTGCTTACAGCAACGTGCTATATGTTCTGAATGCCCGAATTGGGAATCTGTGTCAAAACTTTGTTAGGAATTATGTGATCCTTACTAGCTGGAAGTAAGGGAGATGGGGCATGAAGTTATTTCTAGGAGTTGGACACATACCAAGTTTAGCTCAGTTCTGGGCATCTTTGAAATACCTATACAAACTTGTTCCTACATAGTAACTTGCATCTTTGAATGAGAATGTGCTTGCTTGCAGCAACGTGCTATATGTTCTGAATGCCCGAAAAGGGAATCTGTGTCAAAACTTTGTTAGGAATTATGTGATCCTTACTAGCTGGAAGTAAGGGAGATGGGGCATGAAGTTATTTCTAGGAGTTGGACACATACAACGTTTAGCTCAGTTCTGGGCATCTTTGAAATACCTATACAAACTTGTTCCTACATAGTAACTTGCATCTTTGAATGAGAATGTGCTTGCTTGCAGCAACGTGCTATATGTTCTGAATGCCCGAATAGGGAATCTGTGTCAAAACTTTGTTAGGAATTATGTGATCCTTACTAGCTGGAAGTAAGGGAGATGGGGCATGAAGTTATTTCTAGGAGTTGGACACATACCAAGTTTAGCTCAGTTCTGGGCATCTTTGAAATACCTATACAAACTTGTTCCTACATAGTAACTTGCATCTTTGAATGAGAATGTGCTTGCTTACAGCAACGTGCTATATGTTCTGAATGCCCGAATTGGGAATCTGTGTCAAAACTTTGTTAGGAATTATGTGATCCTTACTAGCTGGAAGTAAGGGAGATGGGGCATGAAGTTATTTCTAGGAGTTGGACACATACCAAGTTTAGCTCAGTTCTGGGCATCTTTGAAATACCTATACAAACTTGTTCCTACATAGTAACTTGCAACTTTGAATGAAAATGTGCTTGCTTACAGCAACGTGCTATATGTTCTGAATGCCCGAATTGGGAATCTGTGTCAAAACTTTGTTAGGAATTATGTGATCCTTACTAGCTGGAAGTAAGGGAGATGGGGCATGAAGTTATTTCTAGGAGTTGGACACATACCAAGTTTAGCTCAGTTCTGGGCATCTTTGAAATGCCTATACAAACTTGTTCCTACATAGTAACTTGCATCTTTGAATGAGAATCTGCTTGCTTACAGCAACGTGCTATATGTTCTGAATGCCCGAATTGGGAATCTGTGTCAAAACTTTGTTAGGAATTATGTGATCCTTACTAGCTGGAAGTAAGGGAGATGGGGCATGAAGTTATTTCTAGGAGTTGGACACATACCAAGTTTAGCTCAGTTCTGGGCATCTTTGAAATACCTATACAAACTTGTTCCTACATAGTAACTTGCAACTTTGAATAAGAATGTGCTTGCTTGCAGCAACGTGCTATATGTTCTGAATGCCCGAATTGGGAATCTGTGTCAAAACTTTGTTAGGAATTATGTGATCCTTACTAGCTGGAAGTAAGGGAGATGGGGCATGAAGTTATTTCTAGGAGTTGGACACATACCAAGTTTAGCTCAGTTCTGGGCATCTTTGAAATACCTATACAAACTTGTTCCTACATAGTAACTTGCATCTTTGAATGAGAATCTGCTTGCTTACAGCAACGTGCTATATGTTCTGAATGCCCGAATTGGGAATCTGTGTCAAAACTTTGTTAGGAATTATGTGATCCTTACTAGCTGGAAGTAAGGGAGATGGGGCATGAAGTTATTTCTAGGAGTTGGACACATACCAAGTTTAGCTCAGTTCTGGGCATCTTTGAAATACCTATACAAACTTGTTCCTACATAGTATCTTGCAACTTTGAATGAGAATGTGCTTGCTTACAGCAACGTGCTACATGTTCTGAATGCCCGAATTGGGAATCTGTGTCAAAACTTTGTTAGGAATTATGTGATCCTTACTAGCTGGAAGTAAGGGAGATGGGGCATGAAGTTATTTCTAGGAGTTGGACACATACCAAGTTTAGCTCAGTTCTGGGCATCTTTGAAATACCTATACAAACTTGTTCCTACATAGTAACTTGCAACTTTGAATGAGAATGTGCTTGCTTACAGCAACGTGCTATATGTTCTGAATGCCCGAATTGGGAATCTGTGTCAAAACTTTGTTAGGAATTATGTGATCCTTACTAGCTGGAAGTAAGGGAGATGGGGCATGAAGTTATTTCTTGGAGTTGGAGACATACCAAGTTTAGCTCAGTTCTGGGCATCTTTGAAATACCTATACAAACTTGTTCCTACATAGTAACTTGCAACTTTGAATGAGAATGTGCTTGCTTGCAGCAACGTGCTATATGTTCTGAATGCCCGAATAGGGAATCTGTGTCAAAACTTTGTTAGGAATTATGTGATCCTTACTAGCTGGAAGTAAGGGAGATGGGGCATGAAGTTATTTCTAGGAGTTGGACACATACCAAGTTTAGCTCAGTTCTGGGCATCTTTGAAATACCTATACAAACTTGTTCTTACATAGTAACTTGCAACTTTGAATGAGAATGTGCTTGCTTACAGCAACGTGCTATATGTTCTGAATGCCCGAATTGGGAATCTGTGTCAAAACTTTGTTAGGAATTATGTGATCCTTACTAGCTGGAAGTAAGGGAGATGGGGCATGAAGTTATTTCTAGGAGTTGGACACATACCAAGTTTAGCTCAGTTCTGGGCATCTTTGAAATACCTATACAAACTTGTTCCTACATAGTAACTTGCAACTTTGAATGAGAATGTGCTTGCTTACAGCAACGTGCTATATGATCTGAATGCCCGAATTGGGAATCTGTGTCAAAACTTTGTTAGGAATTATGTGATCCTTACTAGCTGGAAGTAAGGGAGATGGGGCATGAAGTTATTTCTAGGAGTTGGACACATACCAAGTTTAGCTCAGTTCTGGGCATCTTTGAAATACCTATACAAACTTGTTCCTACATAGTAACTTGCATCTTTGAATGAGAATCTGCTTGCTTACAGCAACGTGCTATATGTTCTGAATGCCCGAATTGGGAATCTGTGTCAAAACTTTGTTAGGAATTATGTGATCCTTACTAGCTGGAAGTAAGGGAGATGGGGCATGAAGTTATTTCTAGGAGTTGGACACATACCAAGGTTAGCTCAGTTCTGGGCATCTTTGAAATACCTATACAAACTTGTTCCTACATAGTATCTTGCAACTTTGAATGAGAATGTGCTTGCTTACAGCAACGTGCTACATGTTCTGAATGCCCGAATTGGGAATCTGTGTCAAAACTTTGTTAGGAATTATGTGATCCTTACTAGCTGGAAGTAAGGGAGATGGGGCATGAAGTTATTTCTAGGAGTTGGACACATACCAAGTTTAGCTCAGTTCTGGGCATCTTTGAAATACCTATACAAACTTGTTCCTACATAGTAACTTGCAACTTTGAATGAGAATGTGCTTGCTTACAGCAACGTGCTATATGTTCTGAATGCCCGAATTGGGAATCTGTGTCAAAACTTTGTTAGGAATTATGTGATCCTTACTAGCTGGAAGTAAGGGAGATGGGGCATGAAGTTATTTCTTGGAGTTGGAGACATACCAAGTTTAGCTCAGTTCTGGGCATCTTTGAAATACCTATACAAACTTGTTCCTACATAGTAACTTGCAACTTTGAATGAGAATGTGCTTGCTTGCAGCAACGTGCTATATGTTCTGAATGCCCGAATAGGGAATCTGTGTCAAAACTTTGTTAGGAATTATGTGATCCTTACTAGCTGGAAGTAAGGGAGATGGGGCATGAAGTTATTTCTAGGAGTTGGACACATACCAAGTTTAGCTCAGTTCTGGGCATCTTTGAAATACCTATACAAACTTGTTCTTACATAGTAACTTGCAACTTTGAATGAGAATGTGCTTGCTTACAGCAACGTGCTATATGTTCTGAATGCCCGAATTGGGAATCTGTGTCAAAACTTTGTTAGGAATTATGTGATCCTTACTAGCTGGAAGTAAGGGAGATGGGGCATGAAGTTATTTCTAGGAGTTGGACACATACCAAGTTTAGCTCAGTTCTGGGCATCTTTGAAATACCTATACAAACTTGTTCCTACATAGTAACTTGCAACTTTGAATGAGAATGTGCTTGCTTACAGCAACGTGCTATATGATCTGAATGCCCGAATTGGGAATCTGTGTCAAAACTTTGTTAGGAATTATGTGATCCTTACTAGCTGGAAGTAAGGGAGATGGGGCATGAAGTTATTTCTAGGAGTTGGACACATACCAAGTTTAGCTCAGTTCTGGGCATCTTTGAAATACCTATACAAACTTGTTCCTACATAGTAACTTGCATCTTTGAATGAGAATCTGCTTGCTTACAGCAACGTGCTATATGTTCTGAATGCCCGAATTGGGAATCTGTGTCAAAACTTTGTTAGGAATTATGTGATCCTTACTAGCTGGAAGTAAGGGAGTTGGGGCATGAAGTTATTTCTAGGAGTTGGACACATACCAAGTTTAGCTCAGTTCTGGGCATCTTTGAAATACCTATACAAACTTGTTCCTACATAGTAACTTGCATCTTTGAATGAGAATGTGGTTGCTTACAGCAACGTGCTATATGTTCTGAATGCCCGAATTGGGAATCTGTGTCAAAACTTTGTTAGGAATTATGTGATCCTTACTAGCTGGAAGTAAGGGAGATGGGGCATGAAGTTATTTCTAGGAGTTGGACACATAGCAAGTTTAGCTCAGTTCTGGGCATCTTTGAAATACCTATACAAACTTGTTCCTACATAGTAACTTGCATCTTTGAATGAGAATGTGCTTGCTTGCAGCAACGTGCTATATGTTCTGAATGCCCGAATTGGGAATCTGTGTCAAAACTTTGTTAGGAATTATGTGATCCTTACTAGCTGGAAGTAAGGGAGATGGGGCATGAAGTTATTTCTAGGAGTTGGACACATAGCAAGTTTAGCTCAGTTCTGGGCATCTTTGAAATACCTATACAAACTTGTTCCTACATAGTAACTTGCAACTTTGAATGAGAATGTGCTTGCTTACAGCAACGTGCTATATGTTCTGAATGCCCGAATTGGGAATCTGTGTCAAAACTTTGTTAGGAATTATGTGATCCTTACTAGCTGGAAGTAAGGGAGATGGGGCATGAAGTTATTTCTAGGAGTTGGACACATACCAAGTTTAGCTCAGTTCCGGGCATCTTTGAAATACCTATACAAACTTGTTCCTACATAGTAACTTGCATCTTTGAATGAGAATGTGCTTGCTTACAGCAACGTGCTATATGTTCTGAATGCCCGAATTGGGAATCTGTGTCAAAACTTTGTTAGGAATTATGTGATCCTTACTAGCTGGAAGTAAGGGAGATGGGGCATGAAGTTATTTCTAGGAGTTGGACACATACCAAGTTTAGCTCAGTTCTGGGCATCTTTGAAATACCTATACAAACTTGTTCCTACATAGTAACTTGCATCTTTGAATGAGAATGTGCTTGCTTACAGCAACGTGCTATATGTTCTGAATGCCCGAATTGGGAATCTGTGTCAAATCTCTGTTAGGAATTATGTGATCCTTACTAGCTGGAAGTAAGGGAGATGGGGCATGAAGTTATTTCTAGGAGTTGGACACATACCAAGTTTAGCTCAGTTCTGGGCATCTTTGAAATACCTATACAAACTTGTTCCTCCATAGTAACTTGCAACTTTGAATGAGAATGTGCTTGCTTACAGCAACGTGCTATATGTTCTGAATGCCCGAATTGGGAATCTGTGTCAAAACTTTGTTAGGAATTATGTCATCCTTACTAGCTGGAAGTAAGGGAGATGGGGCATGAAGTTATTTCTAGGAGTTGGACACATACCAAGTTTAGCTCAGTTCTGGGCATCTTTGAAATACCTATACAAACTTGTTCCTCCATAGTAACTTGCATCTTTGAATGAAAATGTGCTTGCTTGCAGCAACGTGCTATATGTTCTGAATGCCCGAATAGGGAATCTGTGTCAAAACTTTGTTAGGAATTATGTGATCCGTACTAGCTGGAAGTAAGGGAGATGGGGCATGAAGTTATTTCTAGGAGTTGGACACATACAACATTTAGCTCAGTTCTGGGGATCTTTGAAATACCTATACAAACTTGTTCCTACATAGTAACTTGCATCTTTGAATGAGAATGTGCTTGCTTGCAGCAACGTGCTATATGTTCTGAATGCCCGAATAGGGAATCTGTGTCAAAACTTTGTTAGGAATTATGTGATCCTTACTAGCTGGAAGTAAGGGAGATAGGGCATGAAGTTATTTCTGGGAGTTGGACACATACCAAGTTTAGCTCAGTTCTGGGTATCTTTGAAATACCTATACAAACGTGTTCCTACATAGTAACTTGCAACTTTGAATGAGAATGTGCTTGCTTACAGCAACGTGCTATATGTTCTGAATGCCCGAATTGGGAATCTGTGTCAAAACTTTGTTAGGAATTATGTGATCCTTACTAGCTGGAAGTAAGGGAGATGGGGCATGAAGTTATTTCTAGGAGTTGGACACATACCAAGTTTAGCTCAGTTCTGGGCATCTTTGAAATACCTATACAAACTTGTTCCTACATAGTAACTTGCATCTTTGAATGAGAATGTGCTTGCTTGCAGCAACGTGCTATATGTTCTGAATGCCCGAATAGGGAATCTGTGTCAAAACTTTGTTAGGAATTATGTGATCCTTACTAGCTGGAAGTAAGGGAGATGGGGCATGAAGTTATTTCTAGGAGTTGGACACATACCAAGTTTAGCTCAGTTCTGGGCATCTTTGAAATACCTATACAAACTTGTTCCTACATAGTAACTTGCATCTTTGAATGAGAATGTGCTTGCTTACAGCAACGTGCTGTATGTTCTGAATGCCCGAATTGGCAATCTGTGTCAAAACTTTGTTAGGAATTATGTGATCCTTACTAGCTGGAAGTAAGGGAGATGGGGCATGAAGTTATTTCTAGGAGTTGGACACATACCAAGTTTAGCTCAGTTCTGGGCATCTTTGAAATACCTATACAAACTTGTTCCTACATAGTAACTTGCAACTTTGAATGAAAATGTGCTTGCTTACAGCAACGTGCTATATGTTCTGAATGCCCGAATTGGGAATCTGTGTCAAAACTTTGTTAGGAATTATGTGATCCTTACTAGCTGGAAGTAAGGGAGATGGGGCATGAAGTTATTTCTAGGAGTTGGACACATACCAAGTTTAGCTCAGTTCTGGGCATCTTTGAAATACCTATACAAACTTGTTCCTCCATAGTAACTTGCATCTTTGAATGAAAATGTGCTTGCTTGCAGCAACGTGCTATATGTTCTCAATGCCCGAATAGGGAATCTGTGTCAAAACTTTGTTAGGAATTATGTGATCCTTACTAGCTGGAAGTAAGGGAGATGGGGCATGAAGTTATTTCTAGGAGTTGGACACATGCAACGTTTAGCTCAGTTCTGGGCATCTTTGAAATACCTATACAAACTTGTTCCTACATAGTAACTTGCATCTTTGAATGAGAATGTGCTTGCTTGCAGCAACGTGCTATATGTTCTGAATGCCCGAATAGGGAATCTGTGTCAAAACTTTGTTAGGAATTATGTGATCCTTACTAGCTGGAAGTAAGGGAGATGGGGCATGAAGTTATTTCTAGGAGTTGGACACATACCAAGTTTAGCTCAGTTCTGGGCATCTTTGAAATACCTATACAAACTTGTTCCTACATAGTAACTTGCAACTTTGAATGAGAATGTGCTTGCTTACAGCAACGTGCTATATGTTCTGAATGCCCGAATTGGGAATCTGTGTCAAAACTTTGTTAGGAATTATGTGATCCTTACTAGCTGGAAGTAAGGGAGATGGGGCATGAAGTTATTTCTAGGAGTTGGACACATACCAAGTTTAGCTCAGTTCTGGGCATCTTTGAAATACCTATACAAACTTGTTCCTACATAGTAACTTGCATCTTTGAATGAGAATGTGCTTGCTTACAGCAACGTGCTATATGTTCTGAATGCCCGAATTGGGAATCTGTGTCAAAACTTTGTTAGGAATTATGTGATCCTTACTAACTGGAAGTAAGGGAGATGGGGCATGAAGTTATTTCTAGGAGTTGGACACATACCAAGTTTAGCTCAGTTCTGGGCATCTTTGAAATACCTATACAAACTTGTTCCTCCATAGTAACTTGCATCTTTGAATGAAAATGTGCTTGCTTGCAGCAACGTGCTATATGTTCTGAATGCCCGAATAGGGAATCTGTGTCAAAACTTTGTTAGGAATTATGTGATCCTTACTAGCTGGAAGTAAGGGAGATGGGGCATGAAGTTATTTCTAGGAGTTGGACACATGCAACGTTTAGCTCAGTTCTGGGCATCTTTGAAATACCTATACAAACTTGTTCCTACATAGTAACTTGCATCTTTGAATGAGAATGTGCTTGCTTGCAGCAACGTGCTATATGTTCTGAATGCCCGAATAGGGAATCTGTGTCAAAACTTTGTTAGGAATTATGTGATCCTTACTAGCTGGAAGTAAGGGAGATGGGGCATGAAGTTATTTCTAGGAGTTGGACACATACCAAGTTTAGCTCAGTTCTGGGCATCTTTGAAATACCTATACAAACTTGTTCCTACATAGTAACTTGCAACTTTGAATGAGAATGTGCTTGCTTACAGCAACGTGCTATATGTTCTGAATGCCCGAATTGGGAATCTGTGTCAAAACTTTGTTAGGAATTATGTGATCCTTACTAGCTGGAAGTAAGGGAGATGGGGCATGAAGTTATTTCTAGGAGTTGGACACATACCAAGTTTAGCTCAGTTCTGGGCATCTTTGAAATACCTATACAAACTTGTTCCTACATAGTAACTTGCAACTTTGAATGAAAATGTGCTTGCTTACAGCAACGTGCTATATGTTCTGAATGCCCGAATTGGGAATCTGTGTCAAAACTTTGTTAGGAATTATGTGATCCTTACTAGCTGGAAGTAAGGGAGATGGGGCATGAAGTTATTTCTAGGAGTTGGACACATACCAAGTTTAGCTCAGTTCTGGGCATCTTTGAAATACCTATACAAACTTGTTCCTCCATAGTAACTTGCATCTTTGAATGAAAATGTGCTTGCTTGCAGCAACGTGCTATATGTTCTCAATGCCCGAATAGGGAATCTGTGTCAAAACTTTGTTAGGAATTATGTGATCCTTACTAGCTGGAAGTAAGGGAGATGGGGCATGAAGTTATTTCTAGGAGTTGGACACATGCAACGTTTAGCTCAGTTCTGGGCATCTTTGAAATACCTATACAAACTTGTTCCTACATAGTAACTTGCATCTTTGAATGAGAATGTGCTTGCTTGCAGCAACGTGCTATATGTTCTGAATGCCCGAATAGGGAATCTGTGTCAAAACTTTGTTAGGAATTATGTGATCCTTACTAGCTGGAAGTAAGGGAGATGGGGCATGAAGTTATTTCTAGGAGTTGGACACATACCAAGTTTAGCTCAGTTCTGGGCATCTTTGAAATACCTATACAAACTTGTTCCTACATAGTAACTTGCAACTTTGAATGAGAATGTGCTTGCTTACAGCAACGTGCTATATGTTCTGAATGCCCGAATTGGGAATCTGTGTCAAAACTTTGTTAGGAATTATGTGATCCTTACTAGCTGGAAGTAAGGGAGATGGGGCATGAAGTTATTTCTAGGAGTTGGACACATACCAAGTTTAGCTCAGTTCTGGGCATCTTTGAAATACCTATACAAACTTGTTCCTACATAGTAACTTGCATCTTTGAATGAGAATGTGCTTGCTTACAGCAACGTGCTATATGTTCTGAATGCCCGAATTGGGAATCTGTGTCAAAACTTTGTTAGGAATTATGTGATCCTTACTAAC
This sequence comes from Diceros bicornis minor, assembly GCF_020826845.1. NCBI lineage: Eukaryota > Metazoa > Chordata > Mammalia > Perissodactyla > Rhinocerotidae > Diceros > Diceros bicornis. The sequence continues at coordinate 71,352 of NW_026691564.1, forward strand.
TGGAAGTAAGGGAGATGGGGCATGAAGTTATTTCTAGGAGTTGGACACATACCAAGTTTAGCTCAGTTCTGGGCATCTTTGAAATACCTATACAAACTTGTTCCTCCATAGTAACTTGCATCTTTGAATGAAAATGTGCTTGCTTGCAGCAACGTGCTATATGTTCTGAATGCCCGAATAGGGAATCTGTGTCAAAACTTTGTTAGGAATTATGTGATCCTTACTAGCTGGAAGTAAGGGAGATGGGGCATGAAGTTATTTCTAGGAGTTGGACACATGCAACGTTTAGCTCAGTTCTGGGCATCTTTGAAATACCTATACAAACTTGTTCCTACATAGTAACTTGCATCTTTGAATGAGAATGTGCTTGCTTGCAGCAACGTGCTATATGTTCTGAATGCCCGAATAGGGAATCTGTGTCAAAACTTTGTTAGGAATTATGTGATCCTTACTAGCTGGAAGTAAGGGAGATGGGGCATGAAGTTATTTCTAGGAGTTGGACACATACCAAGTTTAGCTCAGTTCTGGGCATCTTTGAAATACCTATACAAACTTGTTCCTACATAGTAACTTGCAACTTTGAATGAGAATGTGCTTGCTTACAGCAACGTGCTATATGTTCTGAATGCACGAATTGGCAATCTGTGTCAAAACTTTGTTAGGAATTATGTGATCCTTACTAGCTGGAAGTAAGGGAGATGGGGCATGAAGTTATTTCTAGGAGTTGGACACATACCAAGTTTAGCTCAGTTCTGGGCATCTTTGAAATACCTATACAAACTTGTTCCTACATAGTAACTTGCATCTTTGAATGAGAATGTGCTTGCTTACAGCAACGTGCTATATGTTCTGAATGCCCGAATTGGGAATCTGTGTCAAAACTTTGTTAGGAATTATGTGATCCTTACTAGCTGGAAGTAAGGGAGATGGGGCATGAAGTTATTTCTAGGAGTTGGACACATACCAAGTTTAGCTCAGTTCTGGGCATCTTTGAAATACCTATACAAACTTGTTCCTACATAGTAACTTGCAACTTTGAATGAAAATGTGCTTGCTTACAGCAACGTGCTATATCTTCTGAATGCCCGAATTGGGAATCTGTGTCAAAACTTTTTTAGGAATTATGTGATCCTTACTAGCTTGAAGTAAGGGAGATGGGGCATGATGTTATTTCTAGGAGTTGGACACATACCAAGTTTAGCTCAGTTCTGGGCATCTTTGAAATACCTATACAAACTTGTTCCTACATAGTAACTTGCAACTTTGAATGAAAATGTGCTTGCTTACAGCAACGTGCTATATGTTCTGAATGCCCGAATTGGGAATCTGTGTCAAAACTTTGTTAGGAATTATGTGATCCTTACTAGCTGGAAGTAAGGGAGATGGGGCATGAAGTTATTTCTAGGAGTTGGACACATACCAAGTTTAGCTCAGTTCTGGGCATCTTTGAAATACCTATACAAACTTGTTCCTACATAGTAACTTGCATCTTTGAATGAGAATGTGCTTGCTTACAGCAACGTGCTATATGTTCTGAGCGCCCGAATTGGCAATATGTGTCAAAACTTTGTTAGGAATTATGTGATCCTTACTAGCTGGAAGTAAGGGAGATGGGGCATGAAGTTATTTCTAGGAGTTGGACACATACCAAGTTTAGCTCAGTTCTGGGCATCTTTGAAATACCTATACAAACTTGTTCCTACATAGTAACTTGCATCTTTGAATGAGAATGTGCTTGCTTACAGCAACGTGCTATATGTTCTGAATGCCCGAATTGGGAATCTGTGCCAAAACTGTTAGGAATTATGTGATCCTTACTAGCTGGAAGTAAGGGAGATGGGGCATGAAGGTATTTCTAGGAGTTGGACACATACCAAGTTTAGCTCAGTTCTGGGCATCTTTGAAATACCTATACAAACTTGTTCCTACATAGTAACTTGCAACTTTGAATGAAAATGTGCTTGCTTACAGCAACGTGCTATATGTTCTGAATGCCCGAATTGGGAATCTGTGTCAAAACTTTGTTAGGAATTATGTGATCCTTACTAGCTGGAAGTAAGGGAGATGGGGCATGAAGTTATTTCTAGGAGTTGGACACATACCAAGTTTAGCTCAGTTCTGGGCATCTTTGAAATACCTATACAAACTTGTTCCTACATAGTAACTTGCAACTTTGAATGAAAATGTGCTTGCTTACACCAACGTGCTATATGTTCTGAATGCCCGAATTGGGAATCTGTGTCAAAACTTTGTTAGGAATTATGTGATCCTTACTAGCTGGAAGTAAGGGAGATGGGGCATGAAGTTATTTCTAGGAGTTGGACACATACCAAGTTTAGCTCAGTTCTGGGCATCTTTGAAATACCTATACAAACTTGTTCCTACATAGTAACTTGCATCTTTGAATGAGAATGTGCTTGCTTACAGCAACGTGCTATATGTTCTGAATGCCCGAATTGGGAATCTGTGTCAAAACTTTGTTAGGAATTATGTGATCCTTACTAGCTGGAAGTAAGGGAGATGGGGCATGAAGTTATTTCTAGGAGTTGGACACATACCAAGTTTAGCTCAGTTCTGGGCATCTTTGAAATACCTATACAAACTTGTTCCTACATAGTAACTTGCAACTTTGAATGAAAATGTGCTTGCTTACAGCAACGTGCTATATGTTCTGAATGCCCGAATTGGGAATCTGTGTCAAAACTTTGTTAGGAATTATGTGATCCTTACTAGCTGGAAGTAAGGGAGATGGGGCATGAAGTTATTTCTAGGAGTTGGACACATACCAAGTTGAGCTCAGTTCTGGGCATCTTTGAAATGCCTATACAAACTTGTTCCTACATAGTAACTTGCATCTTTGAATGAGAATCTGCTTGCTTACAGCAACGTGCTATATGTTCTGAATGCCCGAATTGGGAATCTGTGTCAAAACTTTGTTAGGAATTATGTGATCCTTACTAGCTGGAAGTAAGGGAGATGGGGCATGAAGTTATTTCTAGGAGTTGGACACATACCAAGTTTAGCTCAGTTCTGGGCATCTTTGAAATACCTATACAAACTTGTTCCTACATAGTAACTTGCAACTTTGAATAAGAATGTGCTTGCTTGCAGCAACGTGCTATATGTTCTGAATGCCCGAATTGGGAATCTGTGTCAAAACTTTGTTAGGAATTATGTGATCCTTACTAGCTGGAAGTAAGGGAGATGGGGCATGAAGTTATTTCTAGGAGTTGGACACATACCAAGTTTAGCTCAGTTCTGGGCATCTTTGAAATACCTATACAAACTTGTTCCTACATAGTAACTTGCATCTTTGAATGAGAATCTGCTTGCTTACAGCAACGTGCTATATGTTCTGAATGCCCGAATTGGGAATCTGTGTCAAAACTTTGTTAGGAATTATGTGATCCTTACTAGCTGGAAGTAAGGGAGATGGGGCATGAAGTTATTTCTAGGAGTTGGACACATACCAAGTTTAGCTCAGTTCTGGGCATCTTTGAAATACCTATACAAACTTGTTCCTACATAGTATCTTGCAACTTTGAATGAGAATGTGCTTGCTTACAGCAACGTGCTACATGTTCTGA
>NW_026691565.1:0-74909 GCF_020826845.1 Diceros bicornis minor
GACCGCCGGGGCCTAGGGCTGACCTCGGGGTTCCTCAGTGAATGCCCCCGCCCTCCCTCCAGGCTCTGACACAGCTGCAGCTGTTCCTTTGCCGCCCTTCTGGACTCGGCTTCAGCTGTCTCCCTCCCCTCCCCCACTCCCACTCAGCTTGGCAGGCCGCTTCCCTGCCTTGAAAGCATTGCTGTGGCCCTGAGGGCCACAGACCTACTGGGCTTCAAGCTCAAGGCTCTGCCTGGGCCTGCTGCTTCGGCCAGGGGCTCATTCTTCCTGGAAAGACAAAGCCATGGCCTCACCCCACGCCTGCACTTTGCCACGGCAGGCAGCCCAGGTGTAGGAAAGGCTCTGTGAGTCAGAAGTGCCGAGACAGGCAGATGGCACCAGAGGGTTTGGGGGCCAGGGCGTAACTGGGCTAGCCCCTCCTCCCGGAAGTCGGGGAGGCCCGGCCTTCCTAGTGCCCAGGCCACGGCTCCGGGGAGAAATCCGCCATGGGGGGCACGCGGGAGGCCCTCTGCCTGAGGGTGGCAGGTGTCACGCCAGGGCCACTGCAAGCCTGGCTCGGCTTGCCTGCTTTCTCCAAAGGAGGCTGGCCGACCAGCCCGAACCTGGCACCTGGGCCAGCCCCTGCCAAGGGGACGAGTTCCAGAGGATAGAGCCCTGGGGGCGGCTGCCAAGTCTCCTGGGGCGTGTGCTGGGCCCCACGTCAGAGGAGAAGCAGCCTGGTAAACGGTGTGCCAGGCCTGAGATCTGGAGGCCTCCCACAGCCGGGTCCCTGTCCTGCCCAGGCCCCCCGAGGGAGGACGATGGTCGGGCAGTGGCGAGCGTGGTGGGGCCTGGCGCCGAGCCTGCCCTTGGATGCCCCGGGGAAGGGCGCCGGGGGATGGGCTGCCCCTGGCCAGGTCTGAGGGAGCGACCCAGCTCGGGGCTGTCGGGGGCAGAGAGAGAACCCCCCTCCGCCCTTTCCCTTCAGGTTCTTAGGGCTGGCCAAATCCTTCCCAAGACAGCTTGTCTGGAGAAAAATCAGACCCAGCTGAAGAACATGTGTCCATGGGGAAACCCGGGAAACTGAGTCCCCCCACACAATAGCAGAGATTCTCATCTTGCATCCTCTCCTGAGCTAATGACCAAGGTGGATGTCCCGGGTGGGCCTGTGGAATGGGAGAGGGGAGGAAGTCTATTGTCATGCAGAGGACATGGAAAGACTTGTCTGAAGCTTATCCCCTGCACTGGAGTCAGGTCGGGAAGGGAAGGCACAGAGGGGAGCAGGAAGCGGCCTCTCTGTGGGTGGGGCTGGCTCCGGGGCAGGCGTGGGGGTGATGGCTGGAAGTGGGATGGCGGTGAGTTGGCACCAGCCAGCGGTAGAGGCAGAGACTCAGAGGTCATGGGATCTCTCTCTCTGTCTGTCTCTCTCTCTCTCCCTCAGGGAGCTGAGGAGAGTAAGGTGGCTCCCCCTACCCACCTCGCCTACCTCTCCATGGGCCCTTCTTTCTCTGGCCGCTCCGGGGAGCCCTGCGGGCTTGGGCTTCAACCCTCCCACCCACCGCACAGGCCAAGGGCGCCTGCGCGACCGCCGGGGCCTAGGGCTGACCTCGGGGTTCCTCAGTGAATGCCCCGCCCTCCCCCAGGCTCTGACACAGCTGCAGCTGTTCCTTTGCCGCCCTTCTGGACTCGGCTTCAGCTGTCTCCCTCCCCTCCCCCCACTCCCACTCAGCTTGCAGGCCGCTTCCCTGCCTTGAAAGCATTGCTGTGGCCCTGAGGCCACAGACCTACTGGGCTTCAAGCTCAAGGCTCTGCCTGGGCCTGCTTGCTTCGGCCAGGGGCTCATTTCTTCCTGGAAAGACAAAGCCATGGCCTCACCCCACGCCTGCACTTTGCCACGGCAGGCAGCCCAGGTGTAGGAAAGGCTCTGTGGAGTCAGAAGTGCCGAGACAGGCAGATGGCACCAGAGGTTTGGGGGCCAGGGCGTAACTGGGCTAGCCCCTCCTCCCGGAAGTCGGGGAGGCCCGGCCTTTCCTAGTGCCCAGGCCACGGCTCCGGGGAGAAATCCGCCATGGGAGGGCACGCGGGAGGCCCCTCTGCCTGAGGTGGCAGGTGTCACGCCAGGGCCACTGCAAGCCTGGCTTCGGCTTGCCTGCTTTCTCCAAAGGAGGCTGGCCGACCAGCCGAACCTGGCACCTGGGCCAGCCCCTTCCAAGGGGACGAGTTCCAGAGGATAGAGCCCTGGGGGCGGCTGCCAAGTCTCCTGGGGCGTGTGCTGGGCCCCCGTCAGAGGAGGAAGCAGCCTGGTAAACGGTGTGCCAGGCCTGAGATCTGGAGGCCTCCCACAGCCGGGTCCCCTGTCCTGCCCAGGCCCCCCGAGGGAGGACGATGGTCGGGCAGTGGCGAGCGTGGTGGGGCTGGCGCCGAGCCTGCCCTTGGATGCCCCGGGGAAGGGCGCCGGGGGAATGGGCTGCCCCTGGCCAGGTCTGAGGGAGCGACCCAGCTCGGGGCTGTCGGGGGGCAGAGAGAGAACCCCCCTCCGCCCTTTCCCTTCAGGTTCTTAGGGCTGGCCAAATCCTTCCCAAGACAGCTTGTCTGGAGAAAATCAGACCCAGCTGAAGAACATGTGTCCATGGGGGAAACCCGGGAAACTGAGTCTCCCCACACAATAGCAGAGATTCTCATCCTTGCATCCTCTCCTGAGCTAATGACCAAGGTGGATGTCCCGGGTGGGCCTGTGGAATGGGAGAGGGAGGAAGTCTATTGTTCATGCAGAGGGACATGGAAAGACTTGTCTGAAGCTTATCCCCTGCACTGGAGTCAGGTCGGGAAGGGGAAGGCACAGAGGGGAGAAGGAAGCGGCCTCTCTGTGGTGGGGCTGGCTCCGGGGCAGGCGTGGGGGTGATGGCTGGAAGTGGGATGGCGCGTGAGTTGGCACCAGCCAGCGGTAGAGGCAGAGACTCAGAGGTCATGGATCTCTCTCTCTGTCTCTGTCTCTCTCTCTCTCCCTCAGGGAGCTGAGGAGAGTAAGGTGGCTCCCCCTACCACCTAGCCTACCTCTCCATGGGCCCTTCTTTCTCTGGCCGCTCCGGGAGCCCTGCGGGCTTGGCTTCAACCCTCCACCCACCGCACAGGCCAAGGCGCCTGCGCGACCGCCGGGGCCTAGGGCTGACCTCGGGGTTCCTCAGTGAATGCCCCGCCCTCCCTCCAGGCTCTGACACAGCTGCAGCTGTTCCTTTGCCGCCCTTCTGGACTCGGCTTCAGCTGTCTCCCTCCCCCTCCCCACTCCCACTCAGCTTGCAGGCCGCTTCCCTGCCTTGAAAGCATTGCTGTGGCCCTGAGGGCCACAGACCTACTGGGGCTCAAGCTCAAGGCTCTGCCTGGGCCTGCTGCTTCGGCCAGGGGCTCATTTCTTCCTGGAAAGACAAAGCCATGGCCTCACCCCACGCCTGCACTTTGCCACGGCAGGCAGCCCAGGTGTAGGAAAGGCTCTGTGGAGTCAGAAGTGCCGAGACAGGCAGATGGCACCAGAGGGTTGGGGGCCAGGGCGTAACTGGGCTAGCCCCTCCTCCCGGAAGTCGGGGAGGCCCGGCCTTCCTAGTGCCCAGGCCACGGCTCCGGGGAGAAATCCGCCATGGGGGGCACGCGGGAGGCCCTCTGCCTGAGGTGGCAGGTGTCACGCCAGGGGCCACTGCAAGCCTGGCTCGGCTTGCCTGCTTTCTCCAAAGGAGGCTGGCCGACCAGCCGAACCTGGCACCTGGGCCAGCCCATTCCAAGGGGACGAGTTCCAGAGGATAGAGCCCTGGGGGCGGCTGCCAAGTCTCCTGGGGGCGTGTGCTGGGCCCCCGTCAGAGGAGGAAGCAGCCTGGTAAACGGTGTGCCAGGCCTGAGATTCTGGAGGCCTCCCACAGCCGGGTCCCTGTCCTGCCCAGGCCCCCCGAGGGAGGACGATGGTCGGCAGTGGCGAGCGTGGTGGGGCTGGCGCCGAGCCTGCCCTTGGATGCCCCGGGGAAGGGCGCCGGGGGATGGGCTGCCCCCTGGCCAGGTCTGAGGGAGCGACCCAGCTCGGGGCTGTCGGGGGCAGAGAGAGAACCCCCCTCCGCCCTTTCCCTTCAGGTTCTTAGGGCTGGCCAAATCCTTCCCAAGACAGCTTGTCTGGAGAAAATCAGGACCCAGCTGAAGAACATGTGTCCATGGGGGAAACCGGGAAACTGAGTCTCCCCACACAATAGCAGAGATTCTCATCTTGCATCCTCTCCTGAGCTAATGACCAAGGTGGATGTCCCGGGTGGGCCTGTGAATGGGAGAGGGGAGGAAGTCTATTGTCATGCAGAGGGACATGAAAGACTTGTCTGAAGCTTATCCCCTGCACTGAGTCAGGTCGGGAAGGGAAGGCACAGAGGGGAGCAGGAAGCGGCCTCTCTGTGGTGGGGCTGGCTCCGGGGCAGGCGTGGGGGTGATGGCTGGAAGTGGGATGGCGCGTGAGTTGGCACCAGCCAGCGGTAGAGGCAGAGACTCAGAGTCATGGATCTCTCTCTCTGTCTCGTCTCTCTCTCTCTCCCTCAGGGAGCTGAGGAGAGTAAGGTGGCTCCCCCTACCCACCTCGCCCTACCTCTCCATGGGCCCTTCTTTCTCTTGGCCGCTCCGGGAGCCCTGCGGGCTTGGCTTCAACCCTCCACCCACCGCACAGGCCAAGGGCGCCTGCGCGACCCGCCGGGGCCTAGGGCTGACCTCGGGGTTCCTCAGTGAATGCCCCGCCCTCCCTCCAGGCTCTGACACAGCTGCAGCTGTTCCTTTGCCGCCCTTCTGGACTCGGCTTCAGCTGTCTCCCTCCCCTCCCCCACTCCCACTCAGCTTGCAGGCCGCTTCCCTGCCTTGAAAGCATTGCTGTGGCCCTGAGGGCCACAGACCTACTGGGCTTCAAGCTCAAGCTCTGCCTGGGCCTGCTGCTTCGGCCAGGGGCTCATTTCTTCCTGGAAAGACAAAGCCATGGCCTCACCCCACGCCTGCACTTTGCCCACGGCAGGCAGCCCAGGTGTAGGAAAGGCTCTGTGGAGTCAGAAGTGCCGAGACAGGCAGATGGCACCAGAGGGTTTGGGGGCCAGGGCGTAACTGGGCTAGCCCCTCCTCCCGGAAGTCGGGGAGGCCCGGCCTTCCTAGTGCCCAGGCCACGGCTCCGGGGAGAAATCCGCCATGGGGGGCACGCGGGAGGCCCTCTGCCTGAGGTGGCAGGTGTCACGCCAGGGCCACTGCAAGCCTGGCTCGGCTTGCCTGCTTTCTCCAAAGGAGGCTGGCCGACCAGCCGAACCTGGCACCTGGGCCAGCCCCTGCCAAGGGGACGAGTTCCAGAGGATAGAGCCCTGGGGGGCGGCTGCCAAGTCTCCTGGGGCGTGTGCTGGGCCCCCGTCAGAGGAGGAAGCAGCCTGGTAAACGGTGTGCCAGGCCTGAGATCTGGAGGCCTCCCACAGCCGGGTCCCTGTCCTGCCCAGGCCCCCCGAGGGAGGACGATGGTCGGGCAGTGGCGAGCGTGGTGGGGCTGGCGCCGAGCCTGCCCTTGGATGCCCCGGGGAAGGGCGCCGGGGGATGGGCTGCCCTGGCCAGGTCTGAGGGAGCGACCCAGCTCGGGGCTGTCGGGGGCAGAGAGAGAACCCCCCTCCGCCCTTTCCCTTCAGGTTCTTAGGGCTGGCCAAATCCTTCCAAGACAGCTTGTCTGGAGAAAATCAGACCCAGCTGAAGAACATGTGTCCATGGGGGAAACCCGGGAAACTGAGTCTCCCCACACAATAGCAGAGATTCTCATCTTGCATCCTCTCCTGAGCTAATGACCAAGGTGGATGTCCCGGGTGGGCCTGTGGAATGGGAGAGGGGAGGAAGTCTATTGTCATGCAGAGGGACATGGAAAGACTTGTCTGAAGCTTATCCCCTGCACTGGAGTCAGGTCGGGAAGGGAAGGCACAGAGGGGAGCAGGAAGCGGCCTCTCTGTGGTGGGGCTGGCTCCGGGGCAGGCGTGGGGGTGATGGCTGGAAGTGGGATGGCGCGTGAGTTGGCACCAGCCAGCGGTAGAGGCAGAGACTCAGAGGTCATGGATCTCTCTCTCTGTCTGTCTCTCTCTCTCTCCCTCAGGGAGCTGAGGAGAGTAAGGTGGCTCCCCCTACCCACCTCGCCTACCTCTCCATGGGCCCTTCTTTCTCTGGCCGCTCGGGAGCCCTGCGGGCTTTGGCTTCAACCCTCCACCCACCGCAGAGGCCAAGGGCGCCTGCGCGACCGCCGGGCCTAGGGCTGACCTCGGGGTTCCTCAGTAAATGCCCCGCCCTCCCTCCAGGCTCTGACACAGCTGCAGCTGTTCCTTTGCCGCCCTTCTGGACTCGGCTTCAGCTGTCTCCCTCCCCTCCCCCACTCCACTCAGCTTGCAGGCCGCTTCCCTGCCTTGAAAGCATTGCTGTGGCCCTGAGGGCCACAGACCTACTGGGCTTCAAGCTCAAGGCTCTGCCTGGGCCTGCTGCTTCGGCCAGGGGCTCATTTCTTCCTGGAAAGACAAAGCCATGGCCTCACCCCACGCCTGCACTTTGCCACGGCAGGCAGCCCAGGTGTAGGAAAGGCTCTGTGGAGTCAGAAGTGCCGAGACAGGCAGAATGGCACCAGAGGGTTTGGGGGCCAGGGCGTAACTGGGCTAGCCCCTCCTCCCGGAAGTCGGGGAGGCCCGGCCTTCCTAGTGCCCAGGCCACGGCTCCGGGGAGAAATCCGCCATGGAGGGCACGCGGGAGGCCCTCTGCCTGAGGTGGCAGGTGTCACGCCAGGGCCACTGCAAGCCTGGCTCGGCTTGCCTGCTTTCTCCAAAGGAGGCTGGCCGACCAGCCGAACCTGGGCACCTGGGCCAGCCCCTTCCAAGGGGACGAGTTCCAGAGGATAGAGCCCTGGGGGCGGCTGCCAAGTCTCCTGGGGCGTGTGCTGGGCCCCCCGTCAGAGGAGGAAGCAGCCTGGTAAACGGTGTGCCAGGCCTGAGATCTGGAGGCCTCCCACAGCCGGGTCCCTGTCCTGCCCAGGCCCCCCCGAGGGAGGACGATGGTCGGGCAGTGGCCGAGCGTGGTGGGGCTGGCGCCGAGCCTGCCCTTGGATGCCCCGGGGAAGGGCGCCGGGGGATGGGCTGCCCTGGCCAGGTCTGAGGGAGCGACCCAGCTCGGGGCTGTCGGGGGCAGAGAGAGAACCCCCCTCCGCCCTTTCCCTTCAGGTTCTTAGGGCTGGCCAAATCCTTCCCAAGACAGCTTGTCTGGAGAAAATCAGACCCAGCTGAAGAACATGTGTCCATGGGGGAAACCCGGGAAACTGAGTCTCCCCACACAATAGCAGAGATTCTCATCTTGCATCCTCTCCTGAGCTAATGACCAAGGTGGATGTCCCGGGTGGGCCTGTGGAATGGGAGAGGGGAGGAAGTCTATTGTCATGCAGAGGGACATGAAAGACTTGTCTGAAGCTTATCCCCTGCACTGGAGTCAGGTCGGGAAGGGAAGGCACAGAGGGGAGCAGGAAGCGGCCTCTCTGTGGTGGGGCTGGCTCCGGGGCAGCGCGTGGGGTGATGGCTGGAAGTGGGATGGCGCGTGAGTTGGCACCAGCCAGCGGTAGAGGCAGAGACTCAGAGGTCATGGATCTCCTCTCTCTGTCTGTCTCTCTCTCTCTCCTCAGGGAGCTGAGGAGAGTAAGGTGGCTCCCCCTACCCACCTCGCCTACCTCTCCATGGGCCCTTCTTTCTCTGGCCGCTCCGGGAGCCCTGCGGGCTTGGCTTCAACCCTCCCACCCACCGCACAGGCCAAGGGCGCCTGCGCGACCGCCGGGGCCTAGGGCTGACCTCGGGGTTCCTCAGTGAATGCCCCGCCCTCACTCCAGGCTCTGACACAGCTGCAGCTGTTCCTTTGCCGCCCTTCTGGACTCGGCTTCAGCTGTCTCCCTCCCCTCCCCCACTCCCACTCAGCTTGCAGGCCGCTTCCCTGCCTTGAAAGCATTGCTGTGGCCCTGAGGGCCACAGACCTACTGGGCTTCAAGCTCAAGGCTCTGCCTGGGCCTGCTGCTCTCGGCCAGGGGCTCATTTCTTCCTGGAAAGACAAAGCCATGGCCTCACCCCACGCCTGCACTTTGCCACGGCAGGCAGCCCAGGTGTAGGAAAGGCTCTGTGGAGTCAGAAGTGCCGAGACAGGCAGATGGCACCAGAGGGTTTGGGGGCCAGGGCGTAACTGGGCTAGCCCCCTCCTCCCGGAAGTCGGGGAGGCCCGGCCTTCCTAGTGCCCAGGCCACGGCTCCGGGGAGAAATCCGCCATGGGGGGCACGCGGGAGGCCCTCTGCCTGAGGTGGCAGGTGTCACGCCAGGGCCACTGCAAGCCTGGCTCGGCTTGCCTGCTTTCTCCAAAGGAGGCTGGCCGACCAGCCGAACCTGGCACCTGGGCCAGCCCTTTCCAAGGGGACGAGTTCCAGAGGATAGAGCCCTGGGGGCGGCTGCCAAGTCTCCTGGGGCGTGTGCTGGGCCCCCGTCAGAGGAGGAAGCAGCCTGGTAAACGGTGTGCCAGGCCTGAGATCTGGAGGCCTCCCACAGCCGGGTCCCTGTCCTGCCCAGGCCCCCCGAGGGAGGACGATGGTCGGGCAGTGGCGAGCGTGGTGGGGCTGGCGCCGAGCCTGCCCTTGGATGCCCCCGGGGAAGGGCGCCGGGGGATGGGCTGCCCCTGGCCAGGTCTGAGGGAGCGACCCAGCTCGGGGCTGTCGGGGGCAGAGAGAGAACCCCCTCCGCCCTTTCCCTTCAGGTTCTTAGGGCTGGCCAAATCCTTCCAAGACAGCTTGTCTGGAGAAAATCAGACCCAGCTGAAGAACATGTGTCCATGGGGGAAACCCGGGAAACTGAGTCTCCCCACACAATAGCAGAGATTCTCATCTTGCATCCTCTCCTGAGCTAATGACCAAGGTGGATGTCCCGGGTGGGCCTGTGGAATGGGAGAGGGGAGGAAGTCTATTGTCATGCAGAGGGACATGGAAAGACTTGTCTGAAGCTTATCCCCTGCACTGGAGTCAGGTCGGGAAGGGAAGGCACAGAGGGGAGCAGGAAGCGGCCTCTCTGTGGTGGGGCTGGCTCCGGGGCAGGCGTGGGGGTGATGGCTGGAAGTGGGATGGCGCGTGAGTTGGCACCAGGCCAGCGGTAGAGGCAGAGACTCAGAGGTCATGGATCTCTCTCTCTGTCTGTCTCTCTCTCTCTCCCTCAGGGAGCTGAGGAGAGTAAGGTGGCTCCCCCTACCCACCTCGCCTACCTCTCCATGGGCCCTTCTTTCTCTGGCCGCTCCGGGAGCCCTGCGGGCTTGGCTTCAACCCTCCACCCACCGCACAGGCCAAGGGCGCCTGCGCGACCGCCGGGCCTAGGGCTGACCCTCGGGGTTCCTCAGTAAATGCCCCGCCCTCCCTCCAGGCTCTGACACAGCTGCAGCTGTTCCTTTGCCGCCCTTCTGGACTCGGCTTCAGCTGTCTCCCTCCCCTCCCCCACTCCCACTCAGCTTGCAGGCCGCTTCCCTGCCTTGAAAGCATTGCTGTGGCCCTGAGGGCCACAGACCTACTGGGCTTCAAGCTCAAGGCTCTGCCCTGGGCCTGCTGCTTCGGCCAGGGGCTCATTTCTTCCTGGAAAGACAAAGCCATGGCCTCACCCCACGCCTGCACTTTGCCACGGCAGGCAGCCCAGGTGTAGGAAAGGCTCTGTGGAGTCAGAAGTGCCGAGACAGGCAGATGGCACCAGAGGGTTTGGGGGCCAGGGCGTAACTGGGCTAGCCCCTCCTCCCGGAAGTCGGGGAGGCCCGGCCTTCTAGTGCCCAGGCCACGGCTCCGGGGAGAAATCCGCCATGGAGGGCACGCGGGAGGCCCTCTGCCTGAGGTGGCAGGTGTCACGCCAGGGCCACTGCAAGCCTGGCTCGGCTTGCCTGCTTTCTCCAAAGGAGGCTGGCCGACCAGCCGAACCTGGCACCTGGGCCAGCCCCTTCCAAGGGGACGAGTTCCAGAGGATAGAGCCCTGGGGGCGGCTGCCAAGTCTCCTGGGGCGTGTGCTGGGCCCCCGTCAGAGGAGGAAGCAGCCTGGTAAAACGGTGTGCCAGGCCTGAGATCTGGAGGCCTCCCACAGCCGGGTCCCTGTCCTGCCCAGGCCCCCCGAGGGAGGACGATGGTCGGGCAGTGGCGAGCGTGGTGGGGCTGGCGCCGAGCCTGCCCTTGGATGCCCCGGGGAAGGGCGCCGGGGGATGGGCTGCCCTGGCCAGGTCTGAGGGAGCGACCCAGCTCGGGGCTGTCGGGGGCAGAGAGAGAACCCCCCTCCGCCCTTTCCCTTCAGGTTCTTAGGGCTGGCCAAATCCTTCCCAAGACAGCTTGTCTGGAGAAAATCAGACCCAGCTGAAGAACATGTGTCCATGGGGGAAACCCGGGAAACTGAGTCTCCCCACACAATAGCAGAGATTCTCATCTTGCATCCTCTCCTGAGCTAATGACCAAGGTGGATGTCCCGGGTGGGCCTGTGGAATGGGAGAGGGGAGGAAGTCTATTGTCATGCAGAGGGACATGGAAAGACTTGTCTGAAGCTTATCCCCTGCACTGGAGTCAGGTCGGGAAGGGAAGGCACAGAGGGGAGCAGGAAGCGGCCTCTCTGTGGTGGGGCTGGCTCCGGGGCAGGCGTGGGGGTGATGGCTGGAAGTGGGATGGCGCGTGAGTTGGCACCAGCCAGCGGTAGAGGCAGAGACTCAGAGGTCATGGATCTCTCTCTCTGTCTCTGTCTCTCTCTCTCTCCCTCAGGGAGCTGAGGAGAGTAAGGTGGCTCCCCCTACCCACCTCGCCTACCCTCTCCATGGGCCCTTCTTTCTCTGGCCGCTCCGGGAGCCCTGCGGGCTTGGCTTCAACCCTCCACCCACCGCACAGGCCAAGGGCGCCTGCGCGACCGCCGGGGCCTAGGGCTGACCTCGGGGTTCCTCAGTAAATGCCCCGCCCTCCCTCCAGGCTCTGACACAGCTGCAGCTGTTCCTTTGCCGCCCTTCTGGACTCGGCTTCAGCTGTCTCCCTCCCCTCCCCCACTCCCACTCAGCTTGCAGGCCGCTTCCCTGCCTGAAAGCATTGCTGTGGCCCTGAGGGCCACAGACCTACTGGGCTTCAAGCTCAAGGCTCTGCCTGGGCCTGCTGCTTCGGCCAGGGGCTCATTTCTTCCTGGAAAGACAAAGCCATGGCCTCACCCCACGCCTGCACTTTGCCACGGCAGGCAGCCCAGGTGTAGGAAAGGCTCTGTGGAGTCAGAAGTGCCGAGACAGGCAGATGGCACCAGAGGGTTTGGGGGCCAGGGCGTAACTGGGCTAGCCCCTCCTCCCGGAAGTCGGGGAGGCCCGGCCTTCCTAGTGCCCAGGCCACGGCTCCGGGGAGAAATCCGCCATGGAGGGCACGCGGGAGGCCCTCTGCCTGAGGTGGCAGGTGTCACGCCAGGGCCACTGCAAGCCTGGCTCGGCTTGCCTGCTTTCTCCAAAGGAGGCTGGCCGACCAGCCGAACCTGGCACCTGGGCCAGCCCCTTCCAAGGGGACGAGTTCCAGAGGATAGAGCCCTGGGGGCGGCTGCCAAGTCTCCTGGGGCGTGTGCTGGGCCCCCGTCAGAGGAGGAAGCAGCCTGGTAAACGGTGTGCCAGGCCTGAGATCTGGAGGCCTCCCACAGCCGGGTCCCTGTCCTGCCCAGGCCCCCCGAGGGAGGACGATGGTCGGGCAGTGGCGAGCGTGGTGGGGCTGGCGCCGAGCCTGCCCTTGGATGCCCCGGGGAAGGGCGCCGGGGGATGGGCTGCCCCTGGCCAGGTCTGAGGGAGCGACCCAGCTCGGGGCTGTCGGGGGCAGAGAGAGAACCCCCCTCCGCCCTTTCCCTTCAGGTTCTTAGGGCTGGCCAAATCCTTCCCAAGACAGCTTGTCTGGAGAAAATCAGACCCAGCTGAAGAACATGTGTCCATGGGGGAAACCCGGGAAACTGAGTCTCCCCACACAATAGCAGAGATTCTCATCTTGCATCCTCTCCTGAGCTAATGACCAAGGTGGATGTCCCGGGTGGGCCTGTGGAATGGGAGAGGGGAGGAAGTCTATTGTCATGCAGAGGGACATGGAAAGACTTGTCTGAAGCTTATCCCCTGCACTGGAGTCAGGTCGGGAAGGGAAGGCACAGAGGGGAGCAGGAAGCGGCCTCTCTGTGGTGGGGCTGGCTCCGGGGCAGGCGTGGGGGTGATGGCTGTAAGTGGGATGGCGCGTGAGTTGGCACCAGCCAGCGGTAGAGGCAGAGACTCAGAGGTCATGGATCTCTCTCTCTGTCTCTGTCTCTCTCTCTCTCCCTCAGGGAGCTGAGGAGAGTAAGGTGGCTCCCCCTACCCACCTCGCCTACCTCTCCATGGGCCCTTCTTTCTCTGGCCGCTCCGGGAGCCCTGCGGGCTTGGCTTCAACCCTCCACCCACCGCACAGGCCAAGGGCGCCTGCGCGACCGCCGGGGCCTAGGGCTGACCTCGGGGTTCCTCAGTGAATGCCCCGCCCTCACTCCAGGCTCTGACACAGCTGCAGCTGTTCCTTTGCCGCCCTTCTGGACTCGGCTTCAGCTGTCTCCCTCCCCTCCCCCACTCCCACTCAGCTTGCAGGCCGCTTCCCTGCCTTGAAAGCATTGCTGTGGCCCTGAGGGCCACAGACCTACTGGGCTTCAAGCTCAAGGCTCTGCCTGGGCCTGCTGCTTCGGCCAGGGGCTCATTTCTTCCTGGAAAGACAAAGCCATGGCCTCACCCCACGCCTGCACTTTGCCACGGCAGGCAGCCCAGGTGTAGGAAAGGCTCTGTGGAGTCAGAAGTGCCGAGACAGGCAGATGGCACCAGAGGGTTTGGGGGCCAGGGCGTAACTGGGCTAGCCCCTCCTCCCGGAAGTCGGGGAGGCCCGGCCTTCCTAGTGCCCAGGCCACGGCTCCGGGGAGAAATCCGCCATGGGGGGCACGCGGGAGGCCCTCTGCCTGAGGTGGCAGGTGTCACGCCAGGGCCACTGCAAGCCTGGCTCGGCTTGCCTGCTTTCTCCAAAGGAGGCTGGCCGACCAGCCGAACCTGGCACCTGGGCCAGCCCTTTCCAAGGGGACGAGTTCCAGAGGATAGAGCCCTGGGGGCGGCTGCCAAGTCTCCTGGGGCGTGTGCTGGGCCCCCGTCAGAGGAGGAAGCAGCCTGGTAAACGGTGTGCCAGGCCTGAGATCTGGAGGCCTCCCACAGCCGGGTCCCTGTCCTGCCCAGGCCCCCCGAGGGAGGACGATGGTCGGGCAGTGGCGAGCGTGGTGGGGCTGGCGCCGAGCCTGCCCTTGGATGCCCCGGGGAAGGGCGCCGGGGGATGGGCTGCCCCTGGCCAGGTCTGAGGGAGCGACCCAGCTCGGGGCTGTCGGGGGCAGAGAGAGAACCCCCCTCCGCCCTTTCCCTTCAGGTTCTTAGGGCTGGCCAAATCCTTCCCAAGACAGCTTGTCTGGAGAAAATCAGACCCAGCTGAAGAACATGTGTCCATGGGGGAAACCCGGGAAACTGAGTCTCCCCACACAATAGCAGAGATTCTCATCTTGCATCCTCTCCTGAGCTAATGACCAAGGTGGATGTCCCGGGTGGGCCTGTGGAATGGGAGAGGGGAGGAAGTCTATTGTCATGCAGAGGGACAGGGAAAGACTTGTCTGAAGCTTATCCCCTGCACTGGAGTCAGGTCGGGAAGGGAAGGCACAGAGGGGAGCAGGAAGCGGCCTCTCTGTGGTGGGGCTGGCTCCGGGGCAGGCGTGGGGGTGATGGCTGGAAGTGGGATGGCGCGTGAGTTGGCACCAGCCAGCGGTAGAGGCAGAGACTCAGAGGTCATGGATCTCTCTCTCTGTCT
The DNA here is from genome assembly GCF_020826845.1 of Diceros bicornis minor. Taxonomy (NCBI): domain Eukaryota; kingdom Metazoa; phylum Chordata; class Mammalia; order Perissodactyla; family Rhinocerotidae; genus Diceros; species Diceros bicornis. The sequence continues at coordinate 13,868 of NW_026691565.1, forward strand.
CTGTCTCTCTCTCTCTCCCTCAGGGAGCCGAGGAGAGTAAGGTGGCTCCCCCTACCCACCTCGCCTACCTCTCCATGGGCCCTTCTTTCTCTGGCCGCTCCGGGAGCCCTGCGGGCTTGGCTTCAACCCTCCACCCACCGCACAGGCCAAGGGCGCCTGCGCGACCGCCGGGGCCTAGGGCTGACCTCGGGGTTCCTCAGTGAATGCCCCGCCCTCACTCCAGGCTCTGACACAGCTGCAGCTGTTCCTTTGCCGCCCTTCTGGACTCGGCTTCAGCTGTCTCCCTCCCCTCCCCCACTCCCACTCAGCTTGCAGGCCGCTTCCCTGCCTTGAAAGCATTGCTGTGGCCCTGAGGGCCACAGACCTACTGGGCTTCAAGCTCAAGGCTCTGCCTGGGCCTGCTGCTTCGGCCAGGGGCTCATTTCTTCCTGGAAAGACAAAGCCATGGCCTCACCCCACGCCTGCACTTTGCCACGGCAGGCAGCCCAGGTGTAGGAAAGGCTCTGTGGAGTCAGAAGTGCCGAGACAGGCAGATGGCACCAGAGGGTTTGGGGGCCAGGGCGTAACTGGGCTAGCCCCTCCTCCCGGAAGTCGGGGAGGCCCGGCCTTCCTAGTGCCCAGGCCACGGCTCCGGGGAGAAATCCGCCATGGGGGGCACGCGGGAGGCCCTCTGCCTGAGGTGGCAGGTGTCACGCCAGGGCCACTGCAAGCCTGGCTCGGCTTGCCTGCTTTCTCCAAAGGAGGCTGGCCGACCAGCCGAACCTGGCACCTGGGCCAGCCCCTTCCAAGGGGACGAGTTCCAGAGGATAGAGCCCTGGGGGCGGCTGCCAAGTCTCCTGGGGCGTGTGCTGGGCCCCCGTCAGAGGAGGAAGCAGCCTGGTAAACGGTGTGCCAGGCCTGAGATCTGGAGGCCTCCCACAGCCGGGTCCCTGTCCTGCCCAGGCCCCCCGAGGGAGGACGATGGTCGGGCAGTGGCGAGCGTGGTGGGGCTGGCGCCGAGCCTGCCCTTGGATGCCCCGGGGAAGGGCGCCGGGGGATGGGCTGCCCCTGGCCAGGTCTGAGGGAGCGACCCAGCTCGGGGCTGTCGGGGGCAGAGAGAGAACCCCCCTCCGCCCTTTCCCTTCAGGTTCTTAGGGCTGGCCAAATCCTTCCCAAGACAGCTTGTCTGGAGAAAATCAGACCCAGCTGAAGAACATGTGTCCATGGGGGAAACCCGGGAAACTGAGTCTCCCCACACAATAGCAGAGATTCTCATCTTGCATCCTCTCCTGAGCTAATGACCAAGGTGGATGTCCCGGGTGGGCCTGTGGAATGGGAGAGGGGAGGAAGTCTATTGTCATGCAGAGGGACATGGAAAGACTTGTCTGAAGCTTATCCCCTGCACTGGAGTCAGGTCGGGAAGGGAAGGCACAGAGGGGAGCAGGAAGCGGCCTCTCTGTGGTGGGGCTGGCTCCGGGGCAGGCGTGGGGGTGATGGCTGGAAGTGGGATGGCGCGTGAGTTGGCACCAGCCAGCGGTAGAGGCAGAGACTCAGAGGTCATGGATCTCTCTCTCTGTCTCTGTCTCTCTCTCTCTCCCTCAGGGAGCTGAGGAGAGTAAGGTGGCTCCCCCTACCCACCTCGCCTACCTCTCCATGGGCCCTTCTTTCTCTGGCCGCTCCGGGAGCCCTGCGGGCTTGGCTTCAACCCTCCACCCACCGCACAGGCCAAGGGCGCCTGCGCGACCGCCGGGGCCTAGGGCTGACCTCGGGGTTCCTCAGTGAATGCCCCGCCCTCCCTCCAGGCTCTGACACAGCTGCAGCTGTTCCTTTGCCGCCCTTCTGGACTCGGCTTCAGCTGTCTCCCTCCCCTCCCCCACTCCCACTCAGCTTGCAGGCCGCTTCCCTGCCTTGAAAGCATTGCTGTGGCCCTGAGGGCCACAGACCTACTGGGCTTCAAGCTCAAGGCTCTGCCTGGGCCTGCTGCTTCGGCCAGGGGCTCATTTCTTCCTGGAAAGACAAAGCCATGGCCTCACCCCACGCCTGCACTTTGCCACGGCAGGCAGCCCAGGTGTAGGAAAGGCTCTGTGGAGTCAGAAGTGCCGAGACAGGCAGATGGCACCAGAGGGTTTGGGGGCCAGGGCGTAACTGGGCTAGCCCCTCCTCCCGGAAGTCGGGGAGGCCCGGCCTTCCTAGTGCCCAGGCCACGGCTCCGGGGAGAAATCCGCCATGGGGGGCACGCGGGAGGCCCTCTGCCTGAGGTGGCAGGTGTCACGCCAGGGCCACTGCAAGCCTGGCTCGGCTTGCCTGCTTTCTCCAAAGGAGGCTGGCCGACCAGCCGAACCTGGCACCTGGGCCAGCCCCTGCCAAGGGGACGAGTTCCAGAGGATAGAGCCCTGGGGGCGGCTGCCAAGTCTCCTGGGGCGTGTGCTGGGCCCCCGTCAGAGGAGGAAGCAGCCTGGTAAACGGTGTGCCAGGCCTGAGATCTGGAGGCCTCCCACAGCCGGGTCCCTGTCCTGCCCAGGCCCCCCGAGGGAGGACGATGGTCGGGCAGTGGCGAGCGTGGTGGGGCTGGCGCCGAGCCTGCCCTTGGATGCCCCGGGGAAGGGCGCCGGGGGATGGGCTGCCCCTGGCCAGGTCTGAGGGAGCGACCCAGCTCGGGGCTGTCGGGGGCAGAGAGAGAACCCCCCTCCGCCCTTTCCCTTCAGGTTCTTAGGGCTGGCCAAATCCTTCCCAAGACAGCTTGTCTGGAGAAAATCAGACCCAGCTGAAGAACATGTGTCCATGGGGGAAACCCGGGAAACTGAGTCTCCCCACACAATAGCAGAGATTCTCATCTTGCATCCTCTCCTGAGCTAATGACCAAGGTGGATGTCCCGGGTGGGCCTGTGGAATGGGAGAGGGGAGGAAGTCTATTGTCATGCAGAGGGACATGGAAAGACTTGTCTGAAGCTTATCCCCTGCACTGGAGTCAGGTCAGGAAGGGAAGGCACAGAGGGGAGCAGGAAGCGGCCTCTCTGTAGTGGGGCTGGCTCCGGGGCAGGCGTGGGGGTGATGGCTGGAAGTGGGATGGCACGTGAGTTGGCACCAGCCAGCGGTAGAGGCAGAGACTCAGAGGTCATGGATCTCTCTCTCTGTCTCTGTCTCTCTCTCTCTCCCTCAGGGAGCCGAGGAGAGTAAGGTGGCTCCCCATACCCACCTCGCCTACCTCTCCAAGGGCCCTTCTTTCTCTGGCCGCTCCGGGAGCCCTGCGGGCTTGGCTTCAAGCACCCACCCACCGCACAGGCCAAGGGCGCCTGCGCGACCGCCGGGGCCTAGGGCTGACCTCGGGGGTCCTCAGTGAATGCCCCGCCCTCACTCCAGGCTCTGACCCAGCTGCAGCTGTTCCTTTGCTGCCCTTCTGGACTCGGCTTCAGCTGTCTCCCTCCCCTCCCCCACTCCCACTCAGCTTGCAGGCCGCTTCCCTGCCTTGAAAGCATTGCTCTGGCCCTGAGGGCCACAGACCTACTGGGCTTCAAGCTCAAGGCTCTGCCTGGGCCTGCTGCTTCGGCCAGGGGCTCATTTCTTCCTGGAAAGACAAAGCCATGGCCTCACCCCACGCCTGCACTTTGCCACGGCAGGCAGCCCAGGTGTAGGAAAGGCTCTGTGGAGTCAGAAGTGCCGAGACAGGCAGATGGCACCAGAGGGTTTGGGGGCCAGGGCGTAACTGGGCTAGCCCCTCCTCCCGGAAGTCGGGGAGGCCCGGCCTTCCTAGTGCCCAGGCCACGGCTCCGGGGAGAAATCCGCCATGGAGGGCACGCGGGAGGCCCTCTGCCTGAGGTGGCAGGTGTCACGCCAGGGCCACTGCAAGCCTGGCTCGGCTTGCCTGCTTTCTCCAAAGGAGGCTGGCCGACCAGCCGAACCTGGCACCTGGGCCAGCCCCTTCCAAGGGGACGAGTTCCAGAGGATAGAGCCCTGGGGGCGGCTGCCAAGTCTCCTGGGGCGTGTGCTGGGCCCCCGTCAGAGGAGGAAGCAGCCTGGTAAACGGTGTGCCAGGCCTGAGATCTGGAGGCCTCCCACAGCCGGGTCCCTGTCCTGCCCAGGCCCCCCGAGGGAGGACGATGGTCGGGCAGTGGCGAGCGTGGTGGGGCTGGCGCCGAGCCTGCCCTTGGATGCCCCGGGGAAGGGCGCCGGGGGATGGGCTGCCCCTGGCCAGGTCTGAGGGAGCGACCCAGCTCGGGGCTGTCGGGGGCAGAGAGAGAACCCCCCTCCGCCCTTTCCCTTCAGGTTCTTAGGGCTGGCCAAATCCTTCCCAAGACAGCTTGTCTGGAGAAAATCAGACCCAGCTGAAGAACATGTGTCCATGGGGGAAACCCGGGAAACTGAGTCTCCCCACACAATAGCAGAGATTCTCATCTTGCATCCTCTCCTGAGCTAATGACCAAGGTGGATGTCCCGGGTGGGCCTGTGGAATGGGAGAGGGGAGGAAGTCTATTGTCATGCAGAGGGACATGGAAAGACTTGTCTGAAGCTTATCCCCTGCACTGGAGTCAGGTCGGGAAGGGAAGGCACAGAGGGGAGCAGGAAGCGGCCTCTCTGTGGTGGGGCTGGCTCCGGGGCAGGCGTGGGGGTGATGGCTGGAAGTGGGATGGCGCGTGAGTTGGCACCAGCCAGCGGTAGAGGCAGAGACTCAGAGGTCATGGATCTCTCTCTCTGTCTCTGTCTCTCTCTCTCTCCCTCAGGGAGCTGAGGAGAGTAAGGTGGCTCCCCCTACCCACCTCGCCTACCTCTCCATGGGCCCTTCTTTCTCTGGCCGCTCCGGGAGCCCTGCGGGCTTGGCTTCAACCCTCCACCCACCGCACAGGCCAAGGGCGCCTGCGCGACCGCCGGGGCCTAGGGCTGACCTCGGGGTTCCTCAGTGAATGCCCCGCCCTCCCTCCAGGCTCTGACACAGCTGCAGCTGTTCCTTTGCCGCCCTTCTGGACTCGGCTTCAGCTGTCTCCCTCCCCTCCCCCACTCCCACTCAGCTTGCAGGCCGCTTCCCTGCCTTGAAAGCATTGCTGTGGCCCTGAGGGCCACAGACCTACTGGGCTTCAAGCTCAAGGCTCTGCCTGGGCCTGCTGCTTCGGCCAGGGGCTCATTTCTTCCTGGAAAGACAAAGCCATGGCCTCACCCCACGCCTGCACTTTGCCACGGCAGGCAGCCCAGGTGTAGGAAAGGCTCTGTGGAGTCAGAAGTGCCGAGACAGGCAGATGGCACCAGAGGGTTTGGGGGCCAGGGCGTAACTGGGCTAGCCCCTCCTCCCGGAAGTCGGGGAGGCCCGGCCTTCCTAGTGCCCAGGCCACGGCTCCGGGGAGAAATCCGCCATGGGGGGCACGCGGGAGGCCCTCTGCCTGAGGTGGCAGGTGTCACGCCAGGGCCACTGCAAGCCTGGCTCGGCTTGCCTGCTTTCTCCAAAGGAGGCTGGCCGACCAGCCGAACCTGGCACCTGGGCCAGCCCCTGCCAAGGGGACGAGTTCCAGAGGATAGAGCCCTGGGGGCGGCTGCCAAGTCTCCTGGGGCGTGTGCTGGGCCCCCGTCAGAGGAGGAAGCAGCCTGGTAAACGGTGTGCCAGGCCTGAGATCTGGAGGCCTCCCACAGCCGGGTCCCTGTCCTGCCCAGGCCCCCCGAGGGAGGACGATGGTCGGGCAGTGGCGAGCGTGGTGGGGCTGGCGCCGAGCCTGCCCTTGGATGCCCCGGGGAAGGGCGCCGGGGGATGGGCTGCCCCTGGCCAGGTCTGAGGGAGCGACCCAGCTCGGGGCTGTCGGGGGCAGAGAGAGAACCCCCCTCCGCCCTTTCCCTTCAGGTTCTTAGGGCTGGCCAAATCCTTCCCAAGACAGCTTGTCTGGAGAAAATCAGACCCAGCTGAAGAACATGTGTCCATGGGGGAAACCCGGGAAACTGAGTCTCCCCACACAATAGCAGAGATTCTCATCTTGCATCCTCTCCTGAGCTAATGACCAAGGTGGATGTCCCGGGTGGGCCTGTGGAATGGGAGAGGGGAGGAAGTCTATTGTCATGCAGAGGGACATGGAAAGACTTGTCTGAAGCTTATCCCCTGCACTGGAGTCAGGTCGGGAAGGGAAGGCACAGAGGGGAGCAGGAAGCGGCCTCTCTGTAGTGGGGCTGGCTCCGGGGCAGGCGTGGGGGTGATGGCTGGAAGTGGGATGGCGCGTGAGTTGGCACCAGCCAGCGGTAGAGGCAGAGACTCAGAGGTCATGGATCTCTCTCTCTGTCTCTGTCTCTCTCTCTCTCCCTCAGGGAGCCGAGGAGAGTAAGGTGGCTCCCCATACCCACCTCGCCTACCTCTCCAAGGGCCCTTCTTTCTCTGGCCGCTCCGGGAGCCCTGCGGGCTTGGCTTCAAGCACCCACCCACCGCACAGGCCAAGGGCGCCTGCGCGACCGCCGGGGCCTAGGGCTGACCTCGGGGGTCCTCAGTGAATGCCCCGCCCTCACTCCAGGCTCTGACCCAGCTGCAGCTGTTCCTTTGCTGCCCTTCTGGACTCGGCTTCAGCTGTCTCCCTCCCCTCCCCCACTCCCACTCAGCTTGCAGGCCGCTTCCCTGCCTTGAAAGCATTGCTCTGGCCCTGAGGGCCACAGACCTACTGGGCTTCAAGCTCAAGGCTCTGCCTGGGCCTGCTGCTTCGGCCAGGGGCTCATTTCTTCCTGGAAAGACAAAGCCATGGCCTCACCCCACGCCTGCACTTTGCCACGGCAGGCAGCCCAGGTGTAGGAAAGGCTCTGTGGAGTCAGAAGTGCCGAGACAGGCAGATGGCACCAGAGGGTTTGGGGGCCAGGGCGTAACTGGGCTAGCCCCTCCTCCCGGAAGTCGGGGAGGCCCGGCCTTCCTAGTGCCCAGGCCACGGCTCCGGGGAGAAATCCGCCATGGAGGGCACGCGGGAGGCCCTCTGCCTGAGGTGGCAGGTGTCACGCCAGGGCCACTGCAAGCCTGGCTCGGCTTGCCTGCTTTCTCCAAAGGAGGCTGGCCGACCAGCCGAACCTGGCACCTGGGCCAGCCCCTTCCAAGGGGACGAGTTCCAGAGGATAGAGCCCTGGGGGCGGCTGCCAAGTCTCCTGGGGCGTGTGCTGGGCCCCCGTCAGAGGAGGAAGCAGCCTGGTAAACGGTGTGCCAGGCCTGAGATCTGGAGGCCTCCCACAGCCGGGTCCCTGTCCTGCCCAGGCCCCCCGAGGGAGGACGATGGTCGGGCAGTGGCGAGCGTGGTGGGGCTGGCGCCGAGCCTGCCCTTGGATGCCCCGGGGAAGGGCGCCGGGGGATGGGCTGCCCCTGGCCAGGTCTGAGGGAGCGACCCAGCTCGGGGCTGTCGGGGGCAGAGAGAGAACCCCCCTCCGCCCTTTCCCTTCAGGTTCTTAGGGCTGGCCAAATCCTTCCCAAGACAGCTTGTCTGGAGAAAATCAGACCCAGCTGAAGAACATGTGTCCATGGGGGAAACCCGGGAAACTGAGTCTCCCCACACAATAGCAGAGATTCTCATCTTGCATCCTCTCCTGAGCTAATGACCAAGGTGGATGTCCCGGGTGGGCCTGTGGAATGGGAGAGGGGAGGAAGTCTATTGTCATGCAGAGGGACATGGAAAGACTTGTCTGAAGCTTATCCCCTGCACTGGAGTCAGGTCGGGAAGGGAAGGCACAGAGGGGAGCAGGAAGCGGCCTCTCTGTGGTGGGGCTGGCTCCGGGGCAGGCGTGGGGGTGATGGCTGGAAGTGGGATGGCGCGTGAGTTGGCACCAGCCAGCGGTAGAGGCAGAGACTCAGAGGTCATGGATCTCTCTCTCTGTCTCTGTCTCTCTCTCTCTCCCTCAGGGAGCTGAGGAGAGTAAGGTGGCTCCCCCTACCCACCTCGCCTACCTCTCCATGGGCCCTTCTTTCTCTGGCCGCTCCGGGAGCCCTGCGGGCTTGGCTTCAACCCTCCACCCACCGCACAGGCCAAGGGCGCCTGCGCGACCGCCGGGGCCTAGGGCTGACCTCGGGGTTCCTCAGTGAATGCCCCGCCCTCCCTCCAGGCTCTGACACAGCTGCAGCTGTTCCTTTGCCGCCCTTCTGGACTCGGCTTCAGCTGTCTCCCTCCCCTCCCCCACTCCCACTCAGCTTGCAGGCCGCTTCCCTGCCTTGAAAGCATTGCTGTGGCCCTGAGGGCCACAGACCTACTGGGCTTCAAGCTCAAGGCTCTGCCTGGGCCTGCTGCTTCGGCCAGGGGCTCATTTCTTCCTGGAAAGACAAAGCCATGGCCTCACCCCACGCCTGCACTTTGCCACGGCAGGCAGCCCAGGTGTAGGAAAGGCTCTGTGGAGTCAGAAGTGCCGAGACAGGCAGATGGCACCAGAGGGTTTGGGGGCCAGGGCGTAACTGGGCTAGCCCCTCCTCCCGGAAGTCGGGGAGGCCCGGCCTTCCTAGTGCCCAGGCCACGGCTCCGGGGAGAAATCCGCCATGGGGGGCACGCGGGAGGCCCTCTGCCTGAGGTGGCAGGTGTCACGCCAGGGCCACTGCAAGCCTGGCTCGGCTTGCCTGCTTTCTCCAAAGGAGGCTGGCCGACCAGCCGAACCTGGCACCTGGGCCAGCCCCTGCCAAGGGGACGAGTTCCAGAGGATAGAGCCCTGGGGGCGGCTGCCAAGTCTCCTGGGGCGTGTGCTGGGCCCCCGTCAGAGGAGGAAGCAGCCTGGTAAACGGTGTGCCAGGCCTGAGATCTGGAGGCCTCCCACAGCCGGGTCCCTGTCCTGCCCAGGCCCCCCGAGGGAGGACGATGGTCGGGCAGTGGCGAGCGTGGTGGGGCTGGCGCCGAGCCTGCCCTTGGATGCCCCGGGGAAGGGCGCCGGGGGATGGGCTGCCCCTGGCCAGGTCTGAGGGAGCGACCCAGCTCGGGGCTGTCGGGGGCAGAGAGAGAACCCCCCTCCGCCCTTTCCCTTCAGGTTCTTAGGGCTGGCCAAATCCTTCCCAAGACAGCTTGTCTGGAGAAAATCAGACCCAGCTGAAGAACATGTGTCCATGGGGGAAACCCGGGAAACTGAGTCTCCCCACACAATAGCAGAGATTCTCATCTTGCATCCTCTCCTGAGCTAATGACCAAGGTGGATGTCCCGGGTGGGCCTGTGGAATGGGAGAGGGGAGGAAGTCTATTGTCATGCAGAGGGACATGGAAAGACTTGTCTGAAGCTTATCCCCTGCACTGGAGTCAGGTCGGGAAGGGAAGGCACAGAGGGGAGCAGGAAGCGGCCTCTCTGTAGTGGGGCTGGCTCCGGGGCAGGCGTGGGGGTGATGGCTGGAAGTGGGATGGCGCGTGAGTTGGCACCAGCCAGCGGTAGAGGCAGAGACTCAGAGGTCATGGATCTCTCTCTCTGTCTCTGTCTCTCTCTCTCTCCCTCAGGGAGCCGAGGAGAGTAAGGTGGCTCCCCATACCCACCTCGCCTACCTCTCCAAGGGCCCTTCTTTCTCTGGCCGCTCCGGGAGCCCTGCGGGCTTGGCTTCAAGCACCCACCCACCGCACAGGCCAAGGGCGCCTGCGCGACCGCCGGGGCCTAGGGCTGACCTCGGGGGTCCTCAGTGAATGCCCCGCCCTCACTCCAGGCTCTGACCCAGCTGCAGCTGTTCCTTTGCTGCCCTTCTGGACTCGGCTTCAGCTGTCTCCCTCCCCTCCCCCACTCCCACTCAGCTTGCAGGCCGCTTCCCTGCCTTGAAAGCATTGCTCTGGCCCTGAGGGCCACAGACCTACTGGGCTTCAAGCTCAAGGCTCTGCCTGGGCCTGCTGCTTCGGCCAGGGGCTCATTTCTTCCTGGAAAGACAAAGCCATGGCCTCACCCCACGCCTGCACTTTGCCACGGCAGGCAGCCCAGGTGTAGGAAAGGCTCTGTGGAGTCAGAAGTGCCGAGACAGGCAGATGGCACCAGAGGGTTTGGGGGCCAGGGCGTAACTGGGCTAGCCCCTCCTCCCGGAAGTCGGGGAGGCCCGGCCTTCCTAGTGCCCAGGCCACGGCTCCGGGGAGAAATCCGCCATGGAGGGCACGCGGGAGGCCCTCTGCCTGAGGTGGCAGGTGTCACGCCAGGGCCACTGCAAGCCTGGCTCGGCTTGCCTGCTTTCTCCAAAGGAGGCTGGCCGACCAGCCGAACCTGGCACCTGGGCCAGCCCCTTCCAAGGGGACGAGTTCCAGAGGATAGAGCCCTGGGGGCGGCTGCCAAGTCTCCTGGGGCGTGTGCTGGGCCCCCGTCAGAGGAGGAAGCAGCCTGGTAAACGGTGTGCCAGGCCTGAGATCTGGAGGCCTCCCACAGCCGGGTCCCTGTCCTGCCCAGGCCCCCCGAGGGAGGACGATGGTCGGGCAGTGGCGAGCGTGGTGGGGCTGGCGCCGAGCCTGCCCTTGGATGCCCCGGGGAAGGGCGCCGGGGGATGGGCTGCCCCTGGCCAGGTCAGAGGGAGCGACCCAGCTCGGGGCTGTCGGGGGCAGAGAGAGAACCCCCCTCCGCCCTTTCCCTTCAGGTTCTTAGGGCTGGCCAAATCCTTCCCAAGACAGCTTGTCTGGAGAAAATCAGACCCAGCTGAAGAACATGTGTCCATGGGGGAAACCCGGGAAACTGAGTCTCCCCACACAATAGCAGAGATTCTCATCTTGCATCCTCTCCTGAGCTAATGACCAAGGTGGATGTCCCGGGTGGGCCTGTGGAATGGGAGAGGGGAGGAAGTCTATTGTCATGCAGAGGGACATGGAAAGACTTGTCTGAAGCTTATCCCCTGCACTGGAGTCAGGTCGGGAAGGGAAGGCACAGAGGGGAGCAGGAAGCGGCCTCTCTGTAGTGGGGCTGGCTCCGGGGCAGGCGTGGGGGTGATGGCTGGAAGTGGGATGGCACGTGAGTTGGCACCAGCCAGCGGTAGAGGCAGAGACTCAGAGGTCATGGATCTCTCTCTCTGTCTCTGTCTCTCTCTCTCTCCCTCAGGGAGCAGAGGAGAGTAAGGTGGCTCCCCATACCCACCTCGCCTACCTCTCCAAGGGCCCTTCTTTCTCTGGCCGCTCCGGGAGCCCTGCGGGCTTGGCTTCAAGCACCCACCCACCGCACAGGCCAAGGGCGCCTGCGCGACCACCGGGGCCTAGGGCTGACCTCGGGGGTCCTCAGTGAATGCCCCGCCCTCACTCCAGGCTCTGACCCAGCTGCAGCTGTTCCTTTGCTGCCCTTCTGGACTCGGCTTCAGCTGTCTCCCTCCCCTCCCCCACTCCCACTCAGCTTGCAGGCCGCTTCCCTGCCTTGAAAGCATTGCTCTGGCCCTGAGGGCCACAGACCTACTGGGCTTCAAGCTCAAGGCTCTGCCTGGGCCTGCTGCTTCGGCCAGGGGCTCATTTCTTCCTGGAAAGACAAAGCCATGGCCTCACCCCACGCCTGCACTTTGCCACGGCAGGCAGCCCAGGTGTAGGAAAGGCTCTGTGGAGTCAGAAGTGCCGAGACAGGCAGATGGCACCAGAGGGTTTGGGGGCCAGGGCGTAACTGGGCTAGCCCCTCCTCCCGGAAGTCGGGGAGGCCCGGCCTTCCTAGTGCCCAGGCCACGGCTCCGGGGAGAAATCCGCCATGGAGGGCACGCGGGAGGCCCTCTGCCTGAGGTGGCAGGTGTCACGCCAGGGCCACTGCAAGCCTGGCTCGGCTTGCCTGCTTTCTCCAAAGGAGGCTGGCCGACCAGCCGAACCTGGCACCTGGGCCAGCCCCTTCCAAGGGGACGAGTTCCAGAGGATAGAGCCCTGGGGGCGGCTGCCAAGTCTCCTGGGGCGTGTGCTGGGCCCCCGTCAGAGGAGGAAGCAGCCTGGTAAACGGTGTGCCAGGCCTGAGATCTGGAGGCCTCCCACAGCCGGGTCCCTGTCCTGCCCAGGCCCCCCGAGGGAGGACGATGGTCGGGCAGTGGCGAGCGTGGTGGGGCTGGCGCCGAGCCTGCCCTTGGATGCCCCGGGGAAGGGCGCCGGGGGATGGGCTGCCCCTGGCCAGGTCTGAGGGAGCGACCCAGCTCGGGGCTGTCGGGGGCAGAGAGAGAACCCCCCTCCGCCCTTTCCCTTCAGGTTCTTAGGGCTGGCCAAATCCTTCCCAAGACAGCTTGTCTGGAGAAAATCAGACCCAGCTGAAGAACATGTGTCCATGGGGGAAACCCGGGAAACTGAGTCTCCCCACACAATAGCAGAGATTCTCATCTTGCATCCTCTCCTGAGCTAATGACCAAGGTGGATGTCCCGGGTGGGCCTGTGGAATGGGAGAGGGGAGGAAGTCTATTGTCATGCAGAGGGACATGGAAAGACTTGTCTGAAGCTTATCCCCTGCACTGGAGTCAGGTCGGGAAGGGAAGGCACAGAGGGGAGCAGGAAGCGGCCTCTCTGTGGTGGGGCTGGCTCCGGGGCAGGCGTGGGGGTGATGGCTGGAAGTGGGATGGCGCGTGAGTTGGCACCAGCCAGCGGTAGAGGCAGAGACTCAGAGGTCATGGATCTCTCTCTCTGTCTCTGTCTCTCTCTCTCTCCCTCAGGGAGCTGAGGAGAGTAAGGTGGCTCCCCCTACCCACCTCGCCTACCTCTCCATGGGCCCTTCTTTCTCTGGCCGCTCCGGGAGCCCTGCGGGCTTGGCTTCAACCCTCCACCCACCGCACAGGCCAAGGGCGCCTGCGCGACCGCCGGGGCCTAGGGCTGACCTCGGGGTTCCTCAGTGAATGCCCCGCCCTCCCTCCAGGCTCTGACACAGCTGCAGCTGTTCCTTTGCCGCCCTTCTGGACTCGGCTTCAGCTGTCTCCCTCCCCTCCCCCACTCCCACTCAGCTTGCAGGCCGCTTCCCTGCCTTGAAAGCATTGCTGTGGCCCTGAGGGCCACAGACCTACTGGGCTTCAAGCTCAAGGCTCTGCCTGGGCCTGCTGCTTCGGCCAGGGGCTCATTTCTTCCTGGAAAGACAAAGCCATGGCCTCACCCCACGCCTGCACTTTGCCACGGCAGGCAGCCCAGGTGTAGGAAAGGCTCTGTGGAGTCAGAAGTGCCGAGACAGGCAGATGGCACCAGAGGGTTTGGGGGCCAGGGCGTAACTGGGCTAGCCCCTCCTCCCGGAAGTCGGGGAGGCCCGGCCTTCCTAGTGCCCAGGCCACGGCTCCGGGGAGAAATCCGCCATGGGGGGCACGCGGGAGGCCCTCTGCCTGAGGTGGCAGGTGTCACGCCAGGGCCACTGCAAGCCTGGCTCGGCTTGCCTGCTTTCTCCAAAGGAGGCTGGCCGACCAGCCGAACCTGGCACCTGGGCCAGCCCCTGCCAAGGGGACGAGTTCCAGAGGATAGAGCCCTGGGGGCGGCTGCCAAGTCTCCTGGGGCGTGTGCTGGGCCCCCGTCAGAGGAGGAAGCAGCCTGGTAAACGGTGTGCCAGGCCTGAGATCTGGAGGCCTCCCACAGCCGGGTCCCTGTCCTGCCCAGGCCCCCCGAGGGAGGACGATGGTCGGGCAGTGGCGAGCGTGGTGGGGCTGGCGCCGAGCCTGCCCTTGGATGCCCCGGGGAAGGGCGCCGGGGGGATGGGCTGCCCCTGGCCAGGTCTGAGGGAGCGACCCAGCTCGGGGCTGTCGGGGGCAGAGAGAGAACCCCCCTCCGCCCTTTCCCTTCAGGTTCTTAGGGCTGGCCAAATCCTTCCCAAGACAGCTTGTCTGGAGAAAATCAGACCCAGCTGAAGAACATGTGTCCATGGGGGAAACCCGGGAAACTGAGTCTCCCCACACAATAGCAGAGATTCTCATCTTGCATCCTCTCCTGAGCTAATGACCAAGGTGGATGTCCCGGGTGGGCCTGTGGAATGGGAGAGGGGAGGAAGTCTATTGTCATGCAGAGGGACATGGAAAGACTTGTCTGAAGCTTATCCCCTGCACTGGAGTCAGGTCGGGAAGGGAAGGCACAGAGGGGAGCAGGAAGCGGCCTCTCTGTAGTGGGGCTGGCTCCGGGGCAGGCGTGGGGGTGATGGCTGGAAGTGGGATGGCGCGTGAGTTGGCACCAGCCAGCGGTAGAGGCAGAGACTCAGAGGTCATGGATCTCTCTCTCTGTCTCTGTCTCTCTCTCTCTCCCTCAGGGAGCCGAGGAGAGTAAGGTGGCTCCCCATACCCACCTCGCCTACCTCTCCAAGGGCCCTTCTTTCTCTGGCCGCTCCGGGAGCCCTGCGGGCTTGGCTTCAAGCACCCACCCACCGCACAGGCCAAGGGCGCCTGCGCGACCGCCGGGGCCTAGGGCTGACCTCGGGGGTCCTCAGTGAATGCCCCGCCCTCACTCCAGGCTCTGACCCAGCTGCAGCTGTTCCTTTGCTGCCCTTCTGGTCTCGGCTTCAGCTGTCTCCCTCCCCTCCCCCACTCCCACTCAGCTTGCAGGCCGCTTCCCTGCCTTGAAAGCATTGCTCTGGCCCTGAGGGCCACAGACCTACTGGGCTTCAAGCTCAAGGCTCTGCCTGGGCCTGCTGCTTCGGCCAGGGGCTCATTTCTTCCTGGAAAGACAAAGCCATGGCCTCACCCCACGCCTGCACTTTGCCACGGCAGGCAGCCCAGGTGTAGGAAAGGCTCTGTGGAGTCAGAAGTGCCGAGACAGGCAGATGGCACCAGAGGGTTTGGGGGCCAGGGCGTAACTGGGCTAGCCCCTCCTCCCGGAAGTCGGGGAGGCCCGGCCTTCCTAGTGCCCAGGCCACGGCTCCGGGGAGAAATCCGCCATGGAGGGCACGCGGGAGGCCCTCTGCCTGAGGTGGCAGGTGTCACGCCAGGGCCACTGCAAGCCTGGCTCGGCTTGCCTGCTTTCTCCAAAGGAGGCTGGCCGACCAGCCGAACCTGGCACCTGGGCCAGCCCCTTCCAAGGGGACGAGTTCCAGAGGATAGAGCCCTGGGGGCGGCTGCCAAGTCTCCTGGGGCGTGTGCTGGGCCCCCGTCAGAGGAGGAAGCAGCCTGGTAAACGGTGTGCCAGGCCTGAGATCTGGAGGCCTCCCACAGCCGGGTCCCTGTCCTGCCCAGGCCCCCCGAGGGAGGACGATGGTCGGGCAGTGGCGAGCGTGGTGGGGCTGGCGCCGAGCCTGCCCTTGGATGCCCCGGGGAAGGGCGCCGGGGGATGGGCTGCCCCTGGCCAGGTCTGAGGGAGCGACCCAGCTCGGGGCTGTCGGGGGCAGAGAGAGAACCCCCCTCCGCCCTTTCCCTTCAGGTTCTTAGGGCTGGCCAAATCCTTCCCAAGACAGCTTGTCTGGAGAAAATCAGACCCAGCTGAAGAACATGTGTCCATGGGGGAAACCCGGGAAACTGAGTCTCCCCACACAATAGCAGAGATTCTCATCTTGCATCCTCTCCTGAGCTAATGACCAAGGTGGATGTCCCGGGTGGGCCTGTGGAATGGGAGAGGGGAGGAAGTCTATTGTCATGCAGAGGGACATGGAAAGACTTGTCTGAAGCTTATCCCCTGCACTGGAGTCAGGTCGGGAAGGGAAGGCACAGAGGGGAGCAGGAAGCGGCCTCTCTGTGGTGGGGCTGGCTCCGGGGCAGGCGTGGGGGGTGATGGCTGGAAGTGGGATGGCGCGTGAGTTGGCACCAGCCAGCGGTAGAGGCAGAGACTCAGAGGTCATGGATCTCTCTCTCTGTCTCTGTCTCTCTCTCTCTCCCTCAGGGAGCCGAGGAGAGTAAGGTGGCTCCCCATACCCACCTCGCCTACCTCTCCATGGGCCCTTCTTTCTCTGGCCGCTCCGGGAGCCCTGCGGGCTTGGCTTCAACCCTCCACCCACCGCACAGGCCAAGGGCGCCTGCGCGACCGCCGGGGCCTAGGGCTGACCTCGGGGGTCCTCAGTGAATGCCCCGCCCTCCCTCCAGGCTCTGACCCAGCTGCAGCTGTTCCTTTGCCGCCCTTCTGGACTCGGCTTCAGCTGTCTCCCTCCCCTCCCCCACTCCCACTCAGCTTGCAGGCCGCTTCCCTGCCTTGAAAGCATTGCTCTGGCCCTGAGGGCCACAGACCTACTGGGCTTCAAGCTCAAGGCTCTGCCTGGGCCTGCTGCTTCGGCCAGGGGCTCATTTCTTCCTGGAAAGACAAAGCCATGGCCTCACCCCACGCCTGCACTTTGCCACGGCAGGCAGCCCAGGTGTAGGAAAGGCTCTGTGGAGTCAGAAGTGCCGAGACAGGCAGATGGCACCAGAGGGTTTGGGGGCCAGGGCGTAACTGGGCTAGCCCCTCCTCCCGGAAGTCGGGGAGGCCCGGCCTTCCTAGTGCCCAGGCCACGGCTCCGGGGAGAAATCCGCCATGGAGGGCACGCGGGAGGCCCTCTGCCTGAGGTGGCAGGTGTCACGCCAGGGCCACTGCAAGCCTGGCTCGGCTTGCCTGCTTTCTCCAAAGGAGGCTGGCCGACCAGCCGAACCTGGCACCTGGGCCAGCCCCTTCCAAGGGGACGAGTTCCAGAGGATAGAGCCCTGGGGGCGGCTGCCAAGTCTCCTGGGGCGTGTGCTGGGCCCCCGTCAGAGGAGGAAGCAGCCTGGTAAACGGTGTGCCAGGCCTGAGATCTGGAGGCCTCCCACAGCAGGGTCCCTGTCCTGCCCAGGCCCCCCGAGGGAGGACGATGGTCGGGCAGTGGCGAGCGTGGTGGGGCTGGCGCCGAGCCTGCCCTTGGATGCCCCGGGGAAGGGCGCCGGGGGATGGGCTGCCCCTGGCCAGGTCTGAGGGAGCGACCCAGCTCGGGGCTGTCGGGGGCAGAGAGAGAACCCCCCTCCGCCCTTTCCCTTCAGGTTCTTAGGGCTGGCCAAATCCTTCCCAAGACAGCTTGTCTGGAGAAAATCAGACCCAGCTGAAGAACATGTGTCCATGGGGGAAACCCGGGAAACTGAGTCTCCCCACACAATAGCAGAGATTCTCATCTTGCATCCTCTCCTGAGCTAATGACCAAGGTGGATGTCCCGGGTGGGCCTGTGGAATGGGAGAGGGGAGGAAGTCTATTGTCATGCAGAGGGACATGGAAAGACTTGTCTGAAGCTTATCCCCTGCACTGGAGTCAGGTCGGGAAGGGAAGGCACAGAGGGGAGCAGGAAGCGGCCTCTCTGTGGTGGGGCTGGCTCCGGGGCAGGCGTGGGGGTGATGGCTGGAAGTGGGATGGCGCGTGAGTTGGCACCAGCCAGCGGTAGAGGCAGAGACTCAGAGGTCATGGATCTCTCTCTCTGTCTCTGTCTCTCTCTCTCTCCCTCAGGGAGCTGAGGAGAGTAAGGTGGCTCCCCCTACCCACCTCGCCTACCTCTCCAAGGGCCCTTCTTTCTCTGGCCGCTCCGGGAGCCCTGCGGGCTTGGCTTCAACCCCCCCACCCACCGCACAGGCCAAGGGCGCCTGCGCGACCGCCAGGGCCTAGGGCTGACCTCGGGGGTCCTCAGTGAATGCCCCGCCCTCCCTCCAGGCTCTGACCCAGCTGCAGCTGTTCCTTTGCCGCCCTTCTGGACTCGGCTTCAGCTGTCTCCCTCCCCTCCCCCACTCCCACTCAGCTTGCAGGCCGCTTCCCTGCCTTGAAAGCATTGCTCTGGCCCTGAGGGCCACAGACCTACTGGGCTTCAAGCTCAAGGCTCTGCCTGGGCCTGCTGCTTCGGCCAGGGGCTCATTTCTTCCTGGAAAGACAAAGCCATGGCCTCACCCCACGCCTGCACTTTGCCACGGCAGGCAGCCCAGGTGTAGGAAAGGCTCTGTGGAGTCAGAAGTGCCGAGACAGGCAGATGGCACCAGAGGGTTTGGGGGCCAGGGCGTAACTGGGCTAGCCCCTCCTCCCGGAAATCGGGGAGGCCCGGCCTTCCTAGTGCCCAGTCCACGGCTCCGGGGAGAAATCCGCCATGGAGGGCACGCGGGAGGCCCTCTGCCTGAGGTGGCAGGTGTCACGCCAGGGCCACTGCAAGCCTGGCTCGGCTTGCCTGCTTTCTCCAAAGGAGGCTGGCCGACCAGCCGAACCTGGCACCTGGGCCAGCCCCTTCCAAGGGGACGAGTTCCAGAGGATAGAGCCCTGGGGGCGGCTGCCAAGTCTCCTGGGGCGTGTGCTGGGCCCCCGTCAGAGGAGGAAGTAGCCTGGTAAACGGTGTGCCAGGCCTGAGATCTGGAGGCCTCCCACAGCCGGGTCCCTGTCCTGCCCAGGCCCCCCGAGGGAGGACGATGGTCGGGCAGTGGCGAGCGTGGTGGGGCTGGCGCCGAGCCTGCCCTTGGATGCCCCGGGGAAGGGCGCCGGGGGATGGGCTGCCCCTGGCCAGGTCTGAGGGAGCGACCCAGCTCGGGGCTGTCGGGGGCAGAGAGAGAACCCCCCTCCGCCCTTTCCCTTCAGGTTCTTAGGGCTGGCCAAATCCTTCCCAAGACAGCTTGTCTGGAGAAAATCAGACCCAGCTGAAGAACATGTGTCCATGGGGGAAACCCGGGAAACTGAGTCTCCCCACACAATAGCAGAGATTCTCATCTTGCATCCTCTCCTGAGCTAATGACCAAGGTGGATGTCCCGGGTGGGCCTGTGGAATGGGAGAGGGGAGGAAGTCTATTGTCATGCAGAGGGACATGGAAAGACTTGTCTGAAGCTTATCCCCTGCACTGGAGTCAGGTCGGGAAGGGAAGGCACAGAGGGGAGCAGGAAGCGGCCTCTCTGTGGTGGGGCTGGCTCCGGGGCAGGCGTGTGGGTGATGGCTGGAAGTGGGATGGCGCGTGAGTTGGCACCAGCCAGCGGTAGAGGCAGAGACTCAGAGGTCATGGATCTCTCTCTCTGTCTCTGTCTCTCTCTCTCTCCCTCAGGGAGCTGAGGAGAGTAAGGTGGCTCCCCCTACCCACCTCGCCTACCTCTCCATGGGCCCTTCTTTCTCTGGCCGCTCCGGGAGCCCTGCGGGCTTGGCTTCAACCCTCCACCCACAGCACAGGCCAAGGGCGCCTGCGCGACCGCCGGGGCCTAGGGCTAACCTCGGGGTTCCTCAGTGAATGCCCCGCCCTCCCTCCAGGCTCTGACCCAGCTGCAGCTGTTCCTTTGCCGCCCTTCTGGACTCGGCTTCAGCTGTCTCCCTCCCCTCCCCCACTCCCACTCAGCTTGCAGGCAGCTTCCCTGCCTTGAAAGCATTGCTGTGGCCCTGAGGGCCACAGACCTACTGGGCTTCAAGCTCAAGGCTCTGCCTGGGCCTGCTGCTTCGGCCAGGGGCTCATTTCTTCCTGGAAAGACAAAGCCATGGCCTCACCCCACGCCTGCACTTTGCCACGGCAGGCAGCCCAGGTGTAGGAAAGGCTCTGTGGAGTCAGAAGTGCCGAGACAGGCAGATGGCACCAGAGGGTTTGGGGGCCAGGGCGTAACTGGGCTAGCCCCTCCTCCCGGAAGTCGGGGAGGCCCGGCCTTCCTAGTGCCCAGGCCACGGCTCCGGGGAGAAATCCGCCATGGAGGGCACGCGGGAGGCCCTCTGCCTGAGGTGGCAGGTGTCACGCCAGGGCCACTGCAAGCCTGGCTCGGCTTGCCTGCTTTCTCCAAAGGAGGCTGGCCGACCAGCCGAACCTGGCACCTGGGCCAGCCCCTTCCAAGGGGACGAGTTCCAGAGGATAGAGCCCTGGGGGCGGCTGCCAAGTCTCCTGGGGCGTGTGCTGGGCCCCCGTCAGAGGAGGAAGTAGCCTGGTAAACGGTGTGCCAGGCCTGAGATCTGGAGGCCTCCCACAGCCGGGTCCCTGTCCTGCCCAGGCCCCCCGAGGGAGGACGATGGTCGGGCAGTGGCGAGCGTGGTGGGGCTGGCACCGAGCCTGCCCTTGGATGCCCCGGGGAAGGGCGCCGGGGGATGGGCTGCCCCTGGACAGGTCTGAGGGAGCGACCCAGCTCGGGGCTGTCGGGGGCAGAGAGAGAACCCCCCTCCGCCCTTTCCCTTCAGGTTCTTAGGGCTGGCCAAATCCTTCCCAAGACAGCTTGTCTGGAGAAAATCAGACCCAGCTGAAGAACATGTGTCCATGGGGGAAACCCGGGAAACTGAGTCTCCCCACACAATAGCAGAGATTCTCATCTTGCATCCTCTCCTGAGCTAATGACCAAGGTGGATGTCCCGGGTGGGCCTGTGGAATGGGAGAGGGGAGGAAGTCTATTGTCATGCAGAGGGACATGGAAAGACTTGTCTGAAGCTTATCCCCTGCACTGGAGTCAGGTCGGGAAGGGAAGGCACAGAGGGGAGCAGGAAGCGGCCTCTCTGTGGTGGGGCTGGCTCCGGGGCAGGCGTGGGGGTGATGGCTGGAAGTGGGATGGCGCGTGAGTTGGCACCAGCCAGCGGTAGAGGCAGAGACTCAGAGGTCATGGATCTCTCTCTCTGTCTCTGTCTCTCTCTCTCTCCCTCAGGGAGCTGAGGAGAGTAAGGTGGCTCCCCCTACCCACCTCGCCTACCTCTCCAAGGGCCCTTCTTTCTCTGGCCGCTCCGGGAGCCCTGCGGGCTTGGCTTCAACCCCCCACCCACCGCACAGGCCAAGGGCGCCTGCGCGACCGCCAGGGCCTAGGGCTGACCTCGGGGGTCCTCAGTGAATGCCCCGCCCTCCCTCCAGGCTCTGACCCAGCTGCAGCTGTTCCTTTGCCGCCCTTCTGGACTCGGCTTCAGCTGTCTCCCTCCCCTCTCCCACTCCCACTCAGCTTGCAGGCCGCTTCCCTGCCTTGAAAGCATTGCTCTGGCCCTGAGGGCCACAGACCTACTGGGCTTCAAGCTCAAGGCTCTGCCTGGGCCTGCTGCTTCGGCCAGGGGCTCATTTCTTCCTGGAAAGACAAAGCCATGGCCTCACCCCACGCCTGCACTTTGCCACGGCAGGCAGCCCAGGTGTAGGAAAGGCTCTGTGGAGTCAGAAGTGCCGAGACAGGCAGATGGCACCAGAGGGTTTGGGGGCCAGGGCGTAACTGGGCTAGCCCCTCCTCCCGGAAGTCGGGGAGGCCCGGCCTTCCTAGTGCCCAGGCCACGGCTCCGGGGAGAAATCCGCCATGGAGGGCACGCGGGAGGCCCTCTGCCTGAGGTGGCAGGTGTCACGCCAGGGCCACTGCAAGCCTGGCTCGGCTTGCCTGCTTTCTCCAAAGGAGGCTGGCCGACCAGCCGAACCTGGCACCTGGGCCAGCCCCTTCCAAGGGGACGAGTTCCAGAGGATAGAGCCCTGGGGGCGGCTGCCAAGTCTCCTGGGGCGTGTGCTGGGCCCCCGTCAGAGGAGGAAGCAGCCTGGTAAACGGTGTGCCAGGCCTGAGATCTGGAGGCCTCCCACAGCCGGGTCCCTGTCCTGCCCAGGCCCCCCGAGGGAGGACGATGTTCGGGCAGTGGCGAGCGTGGTGGGGCTGGCGCCGAGCCTGCCCTTGGATGCCCCGGGGAAGGGCGCCGGGGGATGGGCTGCCCCTGGCCAGGTCTGAGGGAGCGACCCAGCTCGGGGCTGTCGGGGGCAGAGAGAGAACCCCCCTCCGCCCTTTCCCTTCAGGTTCTTAGGGCTGGCCAAATCCTTCCCAAGACAGCTTGTCTGGAGAAAATCAGACCCAGCTGAAGAACATGTGTCCATGGGGGAAACCCGGGAAACTGAGTCTCCCCACACAATAGCAGAGATTCTCATCTTGCATCCTCTCCTGAGCTAATGACCAAGGTGGATGTCCCGGGTGGGCCTGTGGAATGGGAGAGGGGAGGAAGTCTATTGTCATGCAGAGGGACATGGAAAGACTTGTCTGAAGCTTATCCCCTGCACTGGAGTCAGGTCGGGAAGGGAAGGCACAGAGGGGAGCAGGAAGCGGCCTCTCTGTGGTGGGGCTGGCTCCAGGGCAGGCGTGGGGGGTGATGGCTGGAAGTGGGATGGCGCGTGAGTTGGCACCAGCCAGCGGTAGAGGCAGAGACTCAGAGGTCATGGATCTCTCTCTCTGTCTCTGTCTCTCTCTCTCTCCCTCAGGGAGCTGAGGAGAGTAAGGTGGCTCCCCCTACCCACCTCGCCTACCTCTCCAAGGGCCCTTCTTTCTCTGGCCGCTCCGGAGCCCTGCGGGCTTGGCTTCAACCCCCCACCCACCGCACAGGCCAAGGGCGCCTGCGCGACCGCCAGGGCCTAGGGCTGACCTCGGGGGTCCTCAGTGAATGCCCCGCCCTCCCTCCAGGCTCTGACCCAGCTGCAGCTGTTCCTTTGCCGCCCTTCTGTACTCGGCTTCAGCTGTCTCCCTCCCCTCCCCACTCCCACTCAGCTTGCAGGCCGCTTCCCTGCCTTGAAAGCATTGCTGTGGCCCTGAGGGCCACAGACCTACTGGGCTTCAAGCTCAAGGCTCTGCCTGGGCCTGCTGCTTCGGCCAGGGGCTCATTTCTTCCTGGAAAGACAAAGCCATGGCCTCACCCCACGCCTGCACTTTGCCACGGCAGGCAGCCCAGGTGTAGGAAAGGCTCTGTGGAGTCAGAAGTGCCGAGACAGGCAGATGGCACCAGAGGGTTTGGGGGGCCAGGGCGTAACTGGGCTAGCCCCTCCTCCCGGAAGTCGGGGAGGCCCGGCCTTCCTAGTGCCCAGGCCACGGCTCCGGGGAGAAATCCGCCATGGAGGGCACGCGGGAGGCCCTCTGCCTGAGGTGGCAGGTGTCACGCCAGGGCCACTGCAAGCCTGGCTCGGCTTGCCTGCTTTCTCCAAAGGAGGCTGGGCCGACCAGCCGAACCTGGCACCTGGGCCAGCCCCTTCCAAGGGGACGAGTTCCAGAGGATAGAGCCCTGGGGGCGGGCTGCCAAGGTCTCCTGGGGCGTGTGCTGGGCCCCCGTCAGAGGAGGAAGCAGCCTGGGTAAACGGTGTGTGCCAGGCCTGAGATCTGGAGGCCTCCCACAGCCGGGGTCCCTGTCCTGCCCAGGCCCCCCCGAGGGAGGACGATGGTCGGGCAGTGGCGGAGCGGTGGTGGGGCTGGCGCCGAGCCTGCCCTTGGATGCCCCGGGGAAGGGCGCCGGGGGATGGGCTGCCCCTGGCCAGGTCTGAGGGAGCGACCCAGCTCGGGGCTGTCGGGGGCAGAGAGAGAACCCCCCTCCGCCCTTTCCCTTCAGGTTCTTAGGGCTGGCCAAATCCTTCCCAAGACAGCTTGTCTGGAGAAAATCAGACCCAGCTGAAGAACATGTGTCCATGGGGGAAACCCGGGAAACTGAGTCTCCCCACACAATAGCAGAGATTCTCATCTTGCATCCTCTCCTGAGCTAATGACCAAGGTGGATGTCCCGGGTGGGCCTGTGGAATGGGAGAGGGGAGGAAGTCTATTGTCATGCAGAGGGACATGGAAAGACTTGTCTGAAGCTTATCCCCTGCACTGGAGTCAGGTCGGGAAGGGAAGGCACGGAGGGGAGCAGGAAGCGGCCTCTCTGTGGTGGGGCTGGCTCCGGGGCAGGCGTGGGGGTGATGGCTGGAAGTGGGATGGCGCGTGAGTTGGCACCAGCCAGCGGTAGAGGCAGAGACTCAGAGGTCATGGATCTCTCTCTCTGTCTCTGTCTCTCTCTCTCTCCCTCAGGGAGCTGAGGAGAGTAAGGTGGCTCCCCCTACCCACCTCGCCTACCTCTCCAAGGGCCCTTCTTTCTCTGGCCGCTCCGGGAGCCCTGCGGGCTTGGCTTCAACCCCCCACCCACCGCAGAGGCCAAGGGCGCCTGCGCGACCGCCAGGGCATAGGGCTGACCTCGGGGGTCCTCAGTGAATGCCCCGCCCTCCCTCCAGGCTCTGACCCAGCTGCAGCTGTTCCTTTGCCGCCCTTCTGGACTCGGCTTCAGCTGTCTCCCTCCCCTCCCCCACTCCCACTCAGCTTGCAGGCCGCTTCCCTGCCTTGAAAGCATTGCTCTGGCCCTGAGGGCCACAGACCTACTGGGCTTCAAGCTCAAGGCTCTGCCTGGGCCTGCTGCTTCGGCCAGGGGCTCATTTCTTCCTGGAAAGACAAAGCCATGGCCTCACCCCACGCCTGCACTTTGCCACGGCAGGCAGCCCAGGTGTAGGAAAGGCTCTGTGGAGTCAGAAGTGCCGAGACAGGCAGATGGCACCAGAGGGTTTTGGGGGCCAGGGCGTAACTGGGCTAGCCCCTCCTCCCGGAAGTCGGGGAGGCCCGGCCTTCCTAGTGCCCAGGCCACGGGCTCCGGGGGAGAAATCCGCCATGGAGGGCACGCGGGAGGCCCTCTGCCTGAGGGTGGCAGGTGTCACGCCAGGGCCACTGCAAGCCTGGCTCGGCTTGCCTGCTTTCTCCAAAGGAGGCTGGCCGACCAGCCGAACCTGGCACCTGGGCCAGCCCCTTCCAAGGGGACGAGTTCCAGAGGATAGAGCCCTGGGGGCGGCTGCCAAGTCTCCTGGGGCGGTGTGCTGGGCCCCCGTCAGAGGAGGAAGTAGCCTGGTAAACGGTGTGTGCCAGGCCTGAGATCTGGAGGCCTCCCACAGCCGGGTCCCTGTCCTGCCCAGGCCCCCCGAGGGAGGACGATGGTCGGGCAGTGGCGAGCGTGGTGGGGCTGGCACCGAGCCTGCCCTTGGATGCCCCGGGGAAGGGCGCCGGGGGATGGGCTGCCCCTGGCCAGGTCTGAGGGAGCGACCCAGCTCGGGGCTGTCGGGGGCAGAGAGAGAACCCCCCTCCGCCCTTTCCCTTCAGGTTTTCCCTTCAGGTTCTTAGGGCTGGCCAAATCCTTCCCAAGACAGCTTGTCTGGAGAAAATCAGACCCAGCTGAAGAACATGTGTCCATGGGGGAAACCCGGGAAACTGAGTCTCCCCACACAATAGCAGAGATTCTCATCTTGCATCCTCTCCTGAGCTAATGACCAAGGTGGATGTCCCGGGTGGGCCTGTGGAATGGGAGAGGGGAGGAGTCTATTGTCATGCAGAGGGACATGGAAAGACTTGTCTGAAGCTTATCCCCTGCACTGGAGTCAGGTCGGGAAGGGAAGGCACAGAGGGGAGCAGGAAGCGGCCTCTCTGTGGTGGGGCTGGCTCCGGGGCAGGCGTGGGGGTGATGGCTGGAAGTGGGATGGCGCGTGAGTTGGCACCAGCCAGCGGTAGAGGCAGAGACTCAGAGGTCATGGATCTCTCTCTCTGTCTCTGTCTCTCTCTCTCTCCCTCAGGGAGCTGAGGAGAGTAAGGTGGCTCCCCCTACCCACCTCGCCTACCTCTCCAAGGGCCCTTCTTTCTCTGGCCGCTCCGGGAGCCCTGCGGGCTTGGCTTCAACCCCCCACCCACCGCACAGGCCAAGGGCGCCTGCGCGACCGCCAGGGCCTAGGGCTGACCTCGGGGGTCCTCAGTGAATGCCCCGCCCTCCCTCCAGGCTCTGACCCAGCTGCAGCTGTTCCTTTGCCGCCCTTCTGGACTCGGCTTCAGCTGTCTCCCTCCCCTCTCCCACTCCCACTCAGCTTGCAGGCCGCTTCCCTGCCTTGAAAGCATTGCTCTGGCCCTGAGGGCCACAGACCTACTGGGCTTCAAGCTCAAGCTCTGCCTGGGCCTGCTGCTTCGGCCAGGGTCTCATTTCTTCCTGGAAAGACAAAGCCATGGCCTCACCCCACGCCTGCACTTTGCCACGGCAGGCAGCCCAGGTGTAGGAAAGGCTCTGTGGAGTCAGAAGTGCCGAGACAGGCAGATGGCACCAGAGGGTTTGGGGGCCAGGGCGTAACTGGGCTAGCCCCTCCTCCCGGAAGTCGGGGAGGCCCGGCCTTCCTAGTGCCCAGGCCACGGCTCCGGGGAGAAATCCGCCATGGAGGGCACGCGGAAGGCCCTCTGCCTGAGGTGGCAGGTGTCACGCCAGGGCCAGTGCAAGCCTGGCTCGGCTTGCCTGCTTTCTCCAAAGGAGGCTGGCCGACCAGCCGAACCTGGCACCTGGGCCAGCCCCTTCCAAGGGGACGAGTTCCAGAGGATAGAGCCCTGGGGGCGGCTGCCAAGTCTCCTGGGGCGTGTGCTGGGCCCCCGTCAGAGGAGGAAGCAGCCTGGTAAAACGGTGTGCCAGGCCTGAGATCTGGAGGCCTCCCACAGCCGGGTCCCTGTCCTGCCCAGGCCCCCCGAGGGAGGACGATGGTCGGGCAGTGGCGAGCGTGGTGGGGCTGGCGCCGAGCCTGCCCTTGGATGCCCCGGGGAAGGGCGCCGGGGGATGGGCTGCCCCTGGCCAGGTCTGAGGGAGCGACCCAGCTCGGGGCTGTCGGGGGCAGAGAGAGAACCCCCCTCCGCCCTTTCCCTTCAGGTTCTTAGGGCTGGCCAAATCCTTCCCAAGACAGCTTGTCTGGAGAAAATCAGACCCAGCTGAAGAACATGTGTCCATGGGGGAAACCCGGGAAACTGAGTCTCCCCACACAATAGCAGAGATTCTCATCTTGCATCCTCTCCTGAGCTAATGACCAAGGTGGATGTCCCGGGTGGGCCTGTGGAATGGGAGAGGGGAGGAAGTCTATTGTCATGCAGAGGGACATGGAAAGACTTGTCTGAAGCTTATCCCCTGCACTGGAGTCAGGTCGGGAAGGGAAGGCACAGAGGGGAGCAGGAAGCGGCCTCTCTGTGGTGGGGCTGGCTCCAGGGCAGGCGTGGGGGTGATGGCTGGAAGTGGGATGGCGCGTGAGTTGGCACCAGCCAGCGGTAGAGGCAGAGACTCAGAGGTCATGGATCTCTCTCTGTCTCTGTCTCTCTCTCTCTCCCTCAGGGAGCTGAGGAGAGTAAGGTGGCTCCCCCTACCCACCTCGCCTACCTCTCCAAGGGCCCTTCTTTCTCTGGCCGCTCCGGGAGCCCTGCGGGCTTGGCTTCAACCCCCCACCCACCGCACAGGCCAAGGGCGCCTGCGCGACCGCCAGGGCCTAGGGCTGACCTCGGGGGTCCTCAGTGAATGCCCCGCCCTCCCTCCAGGCTCTGACCCAGCTGCAGCTGTTCCCTTTGCCGCCCTTCTGGACTCGGCTTCAGCTGTCTCCCTCCCCTCCCCCACTCCCACTCAGCTTGCAGGCCGCTTCCCTGCCTTGAAAGCATTGCTGTGGCCCTGAGGGCCACAGACCTACTGGGCTTCAAGCTCAAGGCTCTGCCTGGGCCTGCTGCTTCGGCCAGGGGCTCATTTCTTCCTGGAAAGACAAAGCCATGGCCTCACCCCACGCCTGCACTTTGCCACGGCAGGCAGCCCAGGTGTAGGAAAGGCTCTGTGGAGTCAGAAGTGCCGAGACAGGCAGATGGCACCAGAGGGTTTGGGGGCCAGGGCGTAACTGGGCTAGCCCCTCCTCCCGGAAGTCGGGGAGGCCCGGCCTTCCTAGTGCCCAGGCCACGGCTCCGGGGAGAAATCCGCCATGGAGGGCACGCGGGAGGCCCTCTGCCTGAGGTGGCAGGTGTCACGCCAGGGCCACTGCAAGCCTGGCTCGGCTTGCCTGCTTTCTCCAAAGGAGGCTGGCCGACCAGCCGAACCTGGCACCTGGGCCAGCCCCTTCCAAGGGGACGAGTTCCAGAGGATAGAGCCCTGGGGGCGGCTGCCAAGTCTCCTGGGGCGTGTGCTGGGCCCCCGTCAGAGGAGGAAGCAGCCTGGTAAACGGTGTGCCAGGCCTGAGATCTGGAGGCCTCCCACAGCCGGGTCCCTGTCCTGCCCAGGCCCCCCGAGGGAGGACGATGGTCGGGCAGTGGCGAGCGTGGTGGGGCTGGCGCCGAGCCTGCCCTTGGATGCCCCGGGGAAGGGCGCCGGGGGATGGGCTGCCCCTGGCCAGGTCTGAGGGAGCGACCCAGCTCGGGGCTGTCGGGGGCAGAGAGAGAACCCCCCTCCGCCCTTTCCCTTCAGGTTCTTAGGGCTGGCCAAATCCTTCCCAAGACAGCTTGTCTGGAGAAAATCAGACCCAGCTGAAGAACATGTGTCCATGGGGGAAACCCGGGAAACTGAGTCTCCCCACACAATAGCAGAGATTCTCATCTTGCATCCTCTCCTGAGCTAATGACCAAGGTGGATGTCCCGGGTGGGCCTGTGGAATGGGAGAGGGGAGGAAGTCTATTGTCATGCAGAGGGACATGGAAAGACTTGTCTGAAGCTTATCCCCTGCACTGGAGTCAGGTCGGGAAGGGAAGGCACGGAGGGGAGCAGGAAGCGGCCTCTCTGTGGTGGGGCTGGCTCCGGGGCAGGCGTGGGGGTGATGGCTGGAAGTGGGATGGCGCGTGAGTTGGCACCAGCCAGCGGTAGAGGCAGAGACTCAGAGGTCATGGATCTCTCTCTCTGTCTCTGTCTCTCTCTCTCTCCCTCAGGGAGCTGAGGAGAGTAAGGTGGCTCCCCCTACCCACCTCGCCTACCTCTCCAAGGGCCCTTCTTTCTCTGGCCGCTCCGGGAGCCCTGCGGGCTTGGGTTCAACCCCCCACCCACCGCAGAGGCCAAGGGCGCCTGCGCGACCGCCAGGGCATAGGGCTGACCTCGGGGGTCCTCAGTGAATGCCCCGCCCTCCCTCCAGGCTCTGACCCAGCTGCAGCTGTTCCTTTGCCGCCCTTCTGGACTCGGCTTCAGCTGTCTCCCTCCCCTCCCCCACTCCCACTCAGCTTGCAGGCCGCTTCCCTGCCTTGAAAGCATTGCTCTGGCCCTGAGGGCCACAGACCTACTGGGCTTCAAGCTCAAGGCTCTGCCTGGGCCTGCTGCTTCGGCCAGGGGCTCATTTCTTCCTGGAAAGACAAAGCCATGGCCTCACCCCACGCCTGCACTTTGCCACGGCAGGCAGCCCAGGTGTAGGAAAGGCTCTGTGGAGTCAGAAGTGCCGAGACAGGCAGATGGCACCAGAGGGTTTGGGGGCCAGGGCGTAACTGGGCTAGCCCCTCCTCCCGGAAGTCGGGGAGGCCCGGCCTTCCTAGTGCCCAGGCCACGGCTCCGGGGAGAAATCCGCCATGGAGGGCACGCGGGAGGCCCTCTGCCTGAGGTGGCAGGTGTCACGCCAGGGCCACTGCAAGCCTGGCTCGGCTTGCCTGCTTTCCTCCAAAGGAGGCTGGCCGACCAGCCGAACCTGGCACCTGGGCCAGCCCCTTCCAAGGGGACGAGTTCCAGAGGATAGAGCCCTGGGGGCGGCTGCCAAGTCTCCTGGGGCGTGTGCTGGGCCCCCGTCAGAGGAGGAAGCAGCCTGGTAAACGGTGTGCCAGGCCTGAGATCTGGAGGCCTCCCACAGCCGGGTCCCTGTCCTGCCCAGGACCCCCGAGGGAGGACGATGGTCGGGCAGTGGCGAGCGTGGTGGGGCTGGCGCCGAGCCTGCCCTTGGATGCCCCGGGGAAGGGCGCCGGGGATGGGCTGCCCCTGGCCAGGTCTGAGGGAGCGACCCAGCTCGGGGCTGTCGGGGGCAGAGAGAGAACCCCCCTCCGCCCTTTCCCTTCAGGTTCTTAGGGCTGGCCAAATCCTTCCCAAGACAGCTTGTCTGGAGAAAATCAGACCCAGCTGAAGAACATGTGTCCATGGGGAAACCCGGGAAACTGAGTCTCCCCACACAATAGCAGAGATTCTCATCTTGCATCCTCTCCTGAGCTAATGACCAAGGTGGATGTCCCGGGTGGCCTGTGGAATGGGAGAGGGGAGGAAGTCTATTGTCATGCAGAGGGACATGGAAAGACTTGTCTGAAGCTTATCCCCTGCACTGGAGTCAGGTCGGGAAGGGAAGGCACAGAGGGGAGCAGGAAGCGGCCTCTATGTGGTGGGGCTGGCTCCGGGGCAGGCGTGGGGGTGATGGCTGGAAGTGGGATGGCGCGTGAGTTGGCACCAGCCAGCGGTAGAGGCAGAGACTCAGAGGTCATGGATCTCTCTCTCTGTCTCTGTCTCTCTCTCTCTCCCTCAGGGAGCTGAGGAGAGTAAGGTGGCTCCCCCTACCCACCTCGCCTACCTCTCCAAGGGCCCTTCTTTCTCTGGCCGGTCCGGGAGCCCTGCGGGCTTGGCTTCAACCCCCCACCCACCGCACAGGCCAAGGGCGCCTGCGCGACCGCCAGGGCATAGGGCTGACCTCGGGGGTCCTCAGTGAATGCCCCGCCCTCCCTCCAGGCTCTGACCCAGCTGCAGCTGTTCCTTTGCCGCCCTTCTGGACTCGGCTTCAGCTGTCTCCCTCCCCTCCCCCACTCCCACTCAGCTTGCAGGCCGCTTCCCTGCCTTGAAAGCATTGCTGTGGCCCTGAGGGCCACAGACCTACTGGGCTTCAAGCTCAAGGCTCTGCCTGGGCCTGCTGCTTCGGCCAGGGGCTCATTTCTTCCTGGAAAGACAAAGCCATGGCCTCACCCCACGCCTGCACTTTGCCACGGCAGGCAGCCCAGGTGTAGGAAAGGCTCTGTGGAGTCAGAAGTGCCGAGACAGGCAGATGGCACCAGAGGGTTTGGGGGCCAGGGCGTAACTGGGCTAGCCCCTCCTCCCGGAAGTCGGGGAGGCCCGGCCTTCCTAGTGCCCAGGCCACGGCTCCGGGGAGAAATCCGCCATGGAGGGCACGCGGGAGGCCCTCTGCCTGAGGTGGCAGGTGTCACGCCAGGGCCACTGCAAGCCTGGCTCGGCTTGCCTGCTTTCTCCAAAGGAGGCTGGCCGACCAGCCGAACCTGGCACCTGGGCCAGCCCCTTCCAAGGGGACGAGTTCCAGAGGATAGAGCCCTGGGGGCGGCTGCCAAGTCTCCTGGGGCGTGTGCTGGGCCCCCGTCAGAGGAGGAAGCAGCCTGGTAAACGGTGTGCCAGGCCTGAGATCTGGAGGCCTCCCACAGCCGGGTCCCTGTCCTGCCCAGGCCCCCCGAGGGAGGACGATGTTCGGGCAGTGGCGAGCGTGGTGGGGCTGGCGCCGAGCCTGCCCTTGGATGCCCCGGGGAAGGGCGCCGGGGGATGGGCTGCCCCTGGCCAGGTCTGAGGGAGCGACCCAGCTCGGGGCTGTCGGGGGCAGAGAGAGAACCCCCCTCCGCCCTTTCCCTTCAGGTTCTTAGGGCTGGCCAAATCCTTCCCAAGACAGCTTGTCTGGAGAAAATCAGACCCAGCTGAAGAACCTGTGTCCATGGGGGAAACCCGGGAAACTGAGTCTCCCCACACAATAGCAGAGATTGTCATCTTGCATCCTCTCCTGAGCTAATGACCAAGGTGGATGTCCCGGGTGGGCCTGTGGAATGGGAGAGGGGAGGATGTCTATTGTCATTCAGAGGGACATGGAAAGACTTGTCTGAAGCTTATCCCCTGCACTGGAGTCAGGTCGGGAAGGGAAGGCACAGAGGGGAGCAGGAAGCGGCCTCTCTGTGGTGGGGCTGGCTCCGGGGCAGGCGTGGGGGTGATGGATGGAAGTGGGATGGCGCGTGAGTTGGCACCAGCCAGCGGTAGAGGCAGAGACTCAGAGGTCATGGATCTCTCTCTCTGTCTCTGTCTCTCTCTCTCTCCCTCAGGGAGCTGAGGAGAGTAAGGTGGCTCCCCCTACCCACCTCGCCTACCTCTCCATGGGCCCTTCTTTCTCTGGCCGCTCCGGGAGCCCTGCGGGCTTGGCTTCAACCCCCCACCCACCGCACAGGCCAAGGGCGCCTGCGCGACCGCCGGGGCCTAGGGCTGAACTCGGGGGTCCTCAGTGAATGCCCCGCCCTCCCTCCAGGCTCTGACCCAGCTGCAGCTGTTCCTTTGCCGCCCTTCTGGACTCGGCTTCAGCTGTCTCCCTCCCCTCCCCCACTCCCACTCAGCTTGCAGGCCGCTTCCCTGCCTTGAAAGCATTGCTCTGGCCCTGAGGGCCACAGACCTACTGGGCTTCAAGCTCAAGGCTCTGCCTGGGCCTGCTGCTTCGGCCAGGGGCTCATTTCTTCCTGGAAAGACAAAGCCATGGCCTCACCCCACGCCTGCACTTTGCCACGGCAGGCAGCCCAGGTGTAGGAAAGGCTCTGTGGAGTCAGAAGTGCCGAGACAGGCAGATGGCACCAGAGGGTTTGGGGGCCAGGGCGTAACTGGGCTAGCCCCTCCTCCCGGAAGTCGGGGAGGCCCGGCCTTCCTAGTGCCCAGGCCACGGCTCCGGGGAGAAATCCGCCATGGAGGGCACGCGGGAGGCCCTCTGCCTGAGGTGGCAGGTGTCACGCCAGGGCCACTGCAAGCCTGGCTCGGCTTGCCTGCTTTCTCCAAAGGAGGCTGGCCGACCAGCCGAACCTGGCACCTGGGCCAGCCCCTTCCAAGGGGACGAGTTCCAGAGGATAGAGCCCTGGGGGCGGCTGCCAAGTCTCCTGGGGCGTGTGCTGGGCCCCCGTCAGAGGAGGAAGCAGCCTGGTAAACGGTGTGCCAGGCCTGAGATCTGGAGGCCTCCCACAGCCGGGTCCCTGTCCTGCCCAGGCCCCCCGAGGGAGGACGATGTTCGGGCAGTGGCGAGCGTGGTGGGGCTGGCGCCGAGCCTGCCTTGGATGCCCCGGGGAAGGGCGCCGGGGGATGGGCTGCCCCTGGCCAGGTCTGAGGGAGCGACCCAGCTCGGGGCTGTCGGGGGCAGAGAGAGAACCCCCCTCCGCCCTTTCCCTTCAGGTTCTTAGGGCTGGCCAAATCCTTCCCAAGACAGCTTGTCTGGAGAAAATCAGACCCAGCTGAAGAACCTGTGTCCATGGGGGAAACCCGGAAACTGAGTCTCCCCACACAATAGCAGAGATTGTCATCTTGCATCCTCTCCTGAGCTAATGACCAAGGTGGATGTCCCGGTGGGCCTGTGGAATGGGAGAGGGGAGGATGTCTATTGTCATGCAGAGGGACATGGAAAGACTTGTCTGAAGCTTATCCCCTGCACTGGAGTCAGGTCGGGAAGGGAAGGCACAGAGGGGAGCAGGAAGCGGCCTCTCTGTGGTGGGGCTGGCTCCGGGGCAGGCGTGGGGGTGATGGATGGAAGTGGGATGGCGCGTGAGTTGGCACCAGCCAGCGGTAGAGGCAGAGACTCAGAGGTCATGGATCTCTCTCTCTGTCTCTGTCTCTCTCTCTCTCCCTCAGGGAGCTGAGGAGAGTAAGGTGGCTCCCCCTACCCACCTCGCCTACCTCTCCATGGGCCCTTCTTTCTCTGGCCGCTCCGGGAGCCCTGCGGGCTTGGCTTCAACCCCCCACCCACCGCACAGGCCAAGGGCGCCTGCGCGACCGCCGGGGCCTAGGGCTGAACTCGGGGGTCCTCAGTGAATGCCCCGCCCTCCCTCCAGGCTCTGACCCAGCTGCAGCTGTTCCTTTGCCGCCCTTCTGGACTCGGCTTCAGCTGTCTCCCTCCCCTCCCCCACTCCCACTCAGCTTGCAGGCCGCTTCCCTGCCTTGAAAGCATTGCTCTGGCCCTGAGGGCCACAGACCTACTGGGCTTCAAGCTCAAGGCTCTGCCTGGGCCTGCTGCTTCGGCCAGGGGCTCATTTCTTCCTGGAAAGACAAAGCCATGGCCTCACCCCACGCCTGCACTTTGCCACGGCAGGCAGCCCAGGTGTAGGAAAGGCTCTGTGGAGTCAGAAGTGCCGAGACAGGCAGATGGCACCAGAGGGTTTGGGGGCCAGGGCGTAACTGGGCTAGCCCCTCCTCCCGGAAGTCGGGGAGGCCCGGCCTTCCTAGTGCCCAGGCCACGGCTCCGGGGAGAAATCCGCCATGGAGGGCACGCGGGAGGCCCTCTGCCTGAGGTGGCAGGTGTCACGCCAGGGCCACTGCAAGCCTGGCTCGGCTTGCCTGCTTTCTCCAAAGGAGGCTGGCCGACCAGCCGAACCTGGCACCTGGGCCAGCCCCTTCCAAGGGGACGAGTTCCAGAGGATAGAGCCCTGGGGGCGGCTGCCAAGTCTCCTGGGGCGTGTGCTGGGCCCCCGTCAGAGGAGGAAGCAGCCTGGTAAACGGTGTGCCAGGCCTGAGATCTGGAGGCCTCCCACAGCCGGGTCCCTGTCCTGCCCAGGACCCCCGAGGGAGGACGATGGTCGGGCAGTGGCGAGCGTGGTGGGGCTGGCGCCGAGCCTGCCCTTGGATGCCCCGGGGAAGGGCGCCGGGGGATGGGCTGCCCCTGGCCAGGTCTGAGGGAGCGACCCAGCTCGGGGCTGTCGGGGGCAGAGAGAGAACCCCCCTCCGCCCTTTCCCTTCAGGTTCTTAGGGCTGGCCAAATCCTTCCCAAGACAGCTTGTCTGGAGAAAATCAGACCCAGCTGAAGAACATGTGTCCATGGGGGAAACCCGGGAAACTGAGTCTCCCCACACAATAGCAGAGA
The DNA here is from genome assembly GCF_020826845.1 of Diceros bicornis minor. Classification (NCBI taxonomy): domain Eukaryota; kingdom Metazoa; phylum Chordata; class Mammalia; order Perissodactyla; family Rhinocerotidae; genus Diceros; species Diceros bicornis. The sequence continues at coordinate 47,860 of NW_026691565.1, forward strand.
TTCTCATCTTGCATCCTCTCCTGAGCTAATGACCAAGGTGGATGTCCCGGGTGGGCCTGTGGAATGGGAGAGGGGAGGAAGTCTATTGTCATGCAGAGGGACATGGAAAGACTTGTCTGAAGCTTATCCCCTGCACTGGAGTCAGGTCGGGAAGGGAAGGCACAGAGGGGAGCAGGAAGCGGCCTCTCTGTGGTGGGGCTGGCTCCGGGGCAGGCGTGGGGGTGATGGCTGGAAGTGGGATGGCGCGTGAGTTGGCACCAGCCAGCGGTAGAGGCAGAGACTCAGAGGTCATGGATCTCTCTCTCTGTCTCTGTCTCTCTCTCTCTCCCTCAGGGAGCTGAGGAGAGTAAGGTGGCTCCCCCTACCCACCTCGCCTACCTCTCCAAGGGCCCTTTTTTCTCTTGCCGCTCTGGTTGCCCTGCGGGCTTGGCTTCAACCCTCCACCCACCGCACAGGCCAAGGGCGCCTGCAGGACCGCCAGGGCATAGGGCTGACCTCGGGGGTCCTCAGTGAATGCCCCGCCCTCCCTCCAGGCTCTGACCCAGCTGCAGCTGTTCCTTTGCTGCCCTTCTGGACTCGGCTTCAGCTGTCTCCCTCCCCTCCCCCACTCCCACTCAGCTTGCAGGCCGCTTCCCTGCCTTGAAAGCATTGCTGTGGCCCTGAGGGCCACAGACCTACTGGGCTTCAAGCTCAAGGCTCTGCCTGGGCCTGCTGCTTCGGCCAGGGGCTCATTTCTTCCTGGAAAGACAAAGCCATGGCCTCACCCGACGCCTGCACTTTGCCACCGCAGGCAGCCCAGGTAGGAAAGGCTCTGTGGAGTCAGAAGTGCCGAGACAGGCAGATGGCACCAGAGGGTTTGGGGGCCAGGGCGTAACTGGGCTAGCCCCTCCTCCCGGAAGTCGGGGAGGCCCGGCCTTCCTAGTGCCCAGGCCACGGCTCCGGGGAGAAATCCGCCATGGAGGGCACGCGGGAGGCCCTCTGCCTGAGGTGGCAGGTGTCACGCCAGGGCCACTGCAAGCCTGGCTCGGCTTGCCTGCTTTCTCCAAAGGAGGCTGGCCGACCAGCCGAACCTGGCACCTGGGCCAGCCCCTTCCAAGGGGACGAGTTCCAGAGGATAGAGCCCTGGGGGCGGCTGCCAAGTCTCCTGGGGCGTGTGCTGGGCCCCCGTCAGAGGAGGAAGCAGCCTGGTAAACGGTGTGCCAGCCCTGAGATCTGGAGGCCTCCCACAGCCGGGTCCCTGTCCTGCCCAGGCCCCCCGAGGGAGGACGATGGTCGGGCAGTGGCGAGCGTGGTGGGGCTGGCGCCGAGCCTGCCCTTGGATGCCCCGGGGAAGGGCGCCGGGGGATGGGCTGCCCCTGGCCAGGTCTGAGGGAGCGACCCAGCTCGGGGCTGTCGGGGGCAGAGAGAGAACCCCCCTCCGCCCTTTCCCTTCAGGTTCTTAGGGCTGGCCAAATCCTTCCCAAGACAGCTTGTCTGGAGAAAATCAGACCCAGCTGAAGAACATGTGTCCATGGGGGAAACCCGGGAAACTGAGTCTCCCCACACAATAGCAGAGATTCTCATCTTGCATCCTCTCCTGAGCTAATGACCAAGGTGGATGTCCCGGGTGGGCCTGTGGAATGGGAGAGGGGAGGAAGTCTATTGTCATGCAGAGGGACATGGAAAGACTTGTCTGAAGCTTATCCCCTGCACTGGAGTCAGGTCGGGAAGGGAAGGCACAGAGGGGAGCAGGAAGCGGCCTCTCTGTGGTGGGGCTGGCTCCGGGGCAGGCGTGGGGGTGATGGCTGGAAGTGGGATGGCGCGTGAGTTGGCACCAGCCAGCGGTAGAGGCAGAGACTCAGAGGTCATGGATCTCTCTCTCTGTCTCTGTCTCTCTCTCTCTCCCTCAGGGAGCTGAGGAGAGTAAGGTGGCTCCCCCTACCCACCTCGCCTACCTCTCCAAGGGCCCTTTTTTCTCTTGCCGCTCTGGTTGCCCTGCGGGCTTGGCTTCAACCCTCCACCCACCGCACAGGCCAAGGGCGCCTGCAGGACCGCCAGGGCATAGGGCTGACCTCGGGGGTCCTCAGTGAATGCCCCGCCCTCCCTCCAGGCTCTGACCCAGCTGCAGCTGTTCCTTTGCTGCCCTTCTGGACTCGGCTTCAGCTGTCTCCCTCCCCTCCCCCACTCCCACTCAGCTTGCAGGCCGCTTCCCTGCCTTGAAAGCATTGCTGTGGCCCTGAGGGCCACAGACCTACTGGGCTTCAAGCTCAAGGCTCTGCCTGGGCCTGCTGCTTCGGCCAGGGGCTCATTTCTTCCTGGAAAGACAAAGCCATGGCCTCACCCGACGCCTGCACTTTGCCACCGCAGGCAGCCCAGGTAGGAAAGGCTCTGTGGAGTCAGAAGTGCCGAGACAGGCAGATGGCACCAGAGGGTTTGGGGGCCAGGGCGTAACTGGGCTAGCCCCTCCTCCCGGAAGTCGGGGAGGCCCGGCCTTCCTAGTGCCCAGGCCACGGCTCCGGGGAGAAATCCGCCATGGAGGGCACGCGGGAGGCCCTCTGCCTGAGGTGGCAGGTGTCACGCCAGGGCCACTGCAAGCCTGGCTCGGCTTGCCTGCTTTCTCCAAAGGAGGCTGGCCGACCAGCCGAACCTGGCACCTGGGCCAGCCCCTTCCAAGGGGACGAGTTCCAGAGGATAGAGCCCTGGGGGCGGCTGCCAAGTCTCCTGGGGCGTGTGCTGGGCCCCCGTCAGAGGAGGAAGCAGCCTGGTAAACGGTGTGCCAGGCCTGAGATCTGGAGGCCTCCCACAGCCGGGTCCCTGTCCTGCCCAGGCCCCCCGAGGGAGGACGATGGTCGGGCAGTGGCGAGCGTGGTGGGGCTGGCGCCGAGCCTGCCCTTGGATGCCCCGGGGAAGGGCGCCGGGGGATGGGCTGCCCCTGGCCAGGTCTGAGGGAGCGACCCAGCTCGGGGCTGTCGGGGGCAGAGAGAGAACCCCCCTCCGCCCTTTCCCTTCAGGTTCTTAGGGCTGGCCAAATCCTTCCCAAGACAGCTTGTCTGGAGAAAATCAGACCCAGCTGAAGAACATGTGTCCATGGGGGAAACCCGGGAAACTGAGTCTCCCCACACAATAGCAGAGATTCTCATCTTGCATCCTCTCCTGAGCTAATGACCAAGGTGGATGTCCCGGGTGGGCCTGTGGAATGGGAGAGGGGAGGAAGTCTATTGTCATGCAGAGGGACATGGAAAGACTTGTCTGAAGCTTATCCCCTGCACTGGAGTCAGGTCGGGAAGGGAAGGCACAGAGGGGAGCAGGAAGCGGCCTCTCTGTGGTGGGGCTGGCTCCGGGGCAGGCGTGGGGGTGATGGCTGGAAGTGGGATGGCGCGTGAGTTGGCACCAGCCAGCGGTAGAGGCAGAGACTCAGACGTCATGGATCTCTCTCTCTGTCTCTGTCTCTCTCTCTCTCCCTCAGGGAGCTGAGGAGAGTAAGGTGGCTCCCCCTACCCACCTCGCCTACCTCTCCAAGGGCCCTTCTTTCTCTGGCCGCTCCGGGAGCCCTGCGGGCTTGGCTTCAACCCCCCACCCACCGCACAGGCCAAGGGCGCCTGCGCGACCGCCAGGGCCTAGGGCTGACCTCGGGGGTCCTCAGTGAATGCCCCGCCCTCCCTCCAGGCTCTGACCCAGCTGCAGCTGTTCCTTTGCCGCCCTTCTGGACTCGGCTTCAGCTGTCTCCCTCCCCTCCCCCACTCCCACTCAGCTTGCAGGCCGCTTCCCTGCCTTGAAAGCATTGCTGTGGCCCTGAGGGCCACAGACCTACTGGGCTTCAAGCTCAAGGCTCTGCCTGGGCCTGCTGCTTCGGCCAGGGGCTCATTTCTTCCTGGAAAGACAAAGCCATGGCCTCACCCCACGCCTGCACTTTGCCACGGCAGGCAGCCCAGGTGTAGGAAAGGCTCTGTGGAGTCAGAAGTGCCGAGACAGGCAGATGGCACCAGAGGGTTTGGGGGCCAGGGCGTAACTGGGCTAGCCCCTCCTCCCGGAAGTCGGGGAGGCCCGGCCTTCCTAGTGCCCAGGCCACGGCTCCGGGGAGAAATCCGCCATGGAAGGCACGCGGGAGGCCCTCTGCCTGAGGTGGCAGGTGTCACGCCAGGGCCACTGCAAGCCTGGCTCGGCTTGCCTGCTTTCTCCAAAGGAGGCTGGCCGACCAGCCGAACCTGGCACCTGGGCCAGCCCCTTCCAAGGGGACGAGTTCCAGAGGATAGAGCCCTGGGGGCGGCTGCCAAGTCTCCTGGGGCGTGTGCTGGGCCCCCGTCAGAGGAGGAAGCAGCCTGGTAAACGGTGTGCCAGGCCTGAGATCTGGAGGCCTCCCACAGCCGGGTCCCTGTCCTGCCCAGGCCCCCCGAGGGAGGACGATGGTCGGGCAGTGGCGAGCGTGGTGGGGCTGGCGCCGAGCCTGCCCTTGGATGCCCCGGGGAAGGGCGCCGGGGGATGGGCTGCCCCTGGCCAGGTCTGAGGGAGCGACCCAGCTCGGGGCTGTCGGGGGCAGAGAGAGAACCCCCCTCCGCCCTTTCCCTTCAGGTTCTTAGGGCTGGCCAAATCCTTCCCAAGACAGCTTGTCTGGAGAAAATCAGACCCAGCTGAAGAACATGTGTCCATGGGGGAAACCCGGGAAACTGAGTCTCCCCACACAATAGTAGAGATTCTCATCTTGCATCCTCTCCTGAGCTAATGACCAAGGTGGATGTCCCGGGTGGGCCTGTGGAATGGGAGAGGGGAGGAAGTCTATTGTCATGCAGAGGGACATGGAAAGACTTGTCTGAAGCTTATCCCCTGCACTGGAGTCAGGTCGGGAAGGGAAGGCACAGAGGGGAGCAGGAAGCGGCCTCTCTGTGGTGGGGCTGGCTCCGGGGCAGGCGTGGGGGTGATGGCTGGAAGTGGGATGGCGCGTGAGTTGGCACCAGCCAGCGGTAGAGGCAGAGACTCAGACGTCATGGATCTCTCTCTCTGTCTCTGTCTCTCTCTCTCTCCCTCAGGGAGCTGAGGAGAGTAAGGTGGCTCCCCCTACCCACCTCGCCTACCTCTCCAAGGGCCCTTCTTTCTCTGGCCGCTCCGGGAGCCCTGCGGGCTTGGCTTCAACCCCCCACCCACCGCACAGGCCAAGGGCGCCTGCGCGACCGCCAGGGCCTAGGGCTGACCTCGGGGGTCCTCAGTGAATGCCCCGCCCTCCCTCCAGGCTCTGACCCAGCTGCAGCTGTTCCTTTGCCGCCCTTCTGGACTCGGCTTCAGCTGTCTCCCTCCCCTCCCCCACTCCCACACAGCTTGCAGGCCGCTTCCCTGCCTTGAAAGCATTGCTGTGGCCCTGAGGGCCACAGACCTACTGGGCTTCAAGCTCAAGGCTCTGCCTGGGCCTGCTGCTTCGGCCAGGGGCTCATTTCTTCCTGGAAAGACAAAGCCATGGCCTCACCCCACGCCTGCACTTTGCCACGGCAGGCAGCCCAGGTGTAGGAAAGGCTCTGTGGAGTCAGAAGTGCCGAGACAGGCAGATGGCACCAGAGGGTTTGGGGGCCAGGGCGTAACTGGGCTAGCCCCTCCTCCCGGAAGTCGGGGAGGCCCGGCCTTCCTAGTGCCCAGGCCACGGCTCCGGGGAGAAATCCGCCATTGAAGGCACGCGGGAGGCCCTCTGCCTGAGGTGGCAGGTGTCACGCCAGGGCCACTGCAAGCCTGGCTCGGCTTGCCTGCTTTCTCCAAAGGAGGCTGGCCGACCAGCCGAACCTGGCACCTGGGCCAGCCCCTTCCAAGGGGACGAGTTCCAGAGGATAGAGCCCTGGGGGCGGCTGCCAAGTCTCCTGGGGCGTGTGCTGGGCCCCCGTCAGAGGAGGAAGCAGCCTGGTAAACGGTGTGCCAGGCCTGAGATCTGGAGGCCTCCCACAGCCGGGTCCCTGTCCTGCCCAGGCCCCCCGAGGGAGGACGATGGTCGGGCAGTGGCGAGCGTGGTGGGGCTGGCGCCGAGCCTGCCCTTGGATGCCCCGGGGAAGGGCGCCGGGGGATGGGCTGCCCCTGGCCAGGTCTGAGGGAGCGACCCAGCTCGGGGCTGTCGGGGGCAGAGAGAGAACCCCCCTCCGCCCTTTCCCTTCAGGTTCTTAGGGCTGGCCAAATCCTTCCCAAGACAGCTTGTCTGGAGAAAATCAGACCCAGCTGAAGAACATGTGTCCATGGGGGAAACCCGGGAAACTGAGTCTCCCCACACAATAGTAGAGATTCTCATCTTGCATCCTCTCCTGAGCTAATGACCAAGGTGGATGTCCCGGGTGGGCCTGTGGAATGGGAGAGGGGAGGAAGTCTATTGTCATGCAGAGGGACATGGAAAGACTTGTCTGAAGCTTATCCCCTGCACTGGAGTCAGGTCGGGAAGGGAAGGCACAGAGGGGAGCAGGAAGCGGCCTCTCTGTGGTGGGGCTGGCTCCGGGGCAGGCGTGGGGGTGATGGCTGGAAGTGGGATGGCGCGTGAGTTGGCACCAGCCGGCGGTAGAGGCCGAGACTCAGAGGTCATGGATCTCTCTCTCTGTCTCTGTCTCTCTCTCTCTCCCTCAGGGAGCTGAGGAGAGTAAGGTGGCTCCCCCTACCCACCTCGCCTACCTCTCCAAGGGCCCTTCTTTCTCTGGCCGCTCCGGGAGCCCTGCGGGCTTGGCTTCAACCCCCCACCCACCGCACAGGCCAAGGGCGCCTGCGCGACCGCCAGGGCATAGGGCTGACCTCGGGGGTCCTCAGTGAATGCCCCGCCCTCACTCCAGGCTCTGACCCAGCTGCAGCTGTTCCTTTGCCGCCCTTCTGGACAGGGCTTCAGCTGTCTCCCTCCCCTCCCCCACTCCCACTCAGCTTGCAGGCCGCTTCCCTGACTTGAAAGCATTGCTCTGGCCCTGAGGGCCACAGACCTACTGGGCTTCAAGCTCAAGGCTCTGCCTGGGCCTGCTGCTTCGGCCAGGGGCTCATTTCTTCCAGGAAAGACAAAGCCATGGCCTCACCCCACGCCTGCACTTTGCCACGGCAGGCAGCCCAGGTGTAGGAAAGGCTCTGTGGAGTCAGAAGTGCCGAGACAGGCAGATGGCACCAGAGGGTTTGGGGGCCAGGGCGTAACTGGGCTAGCCCCTCCTCCCGGAAGTCGGGGAGGCCCAGCCTTCCTAGTGCCCAGGCCCCGGCTCCGGGGAGAAATCCGCCATGGAGGGCACGCGGGAGGCCCTCTGCCTGAGGTGGCAGGTGTCACGCCAGGGCCACTGCAAGCCTGGCTCGGCTTGCCTGCTTTCTCCAAAGGAGGCTGGCCGACCAGCCGAACCTGGCACCTGGGCCAGCCCCTTCCAAGGGGACTAGTTCCAGAGGATAGAGCCCTGGGGGCGGCTGCCAAGTCTCCTGGGAACGTGTGCTGGGTCCCCGTCAGAGGAGGAAGCAGCCTGGTAAACGGTGTGCCAGGCCTGAGATCTGGAGGCCTCCCACAGCCGGGTCCCTGTCCTGCCCAGGCCCCCCGAGGGAGGACGATGGTCGGGCAGTGGCGAGCGTGGTGGGGCTGGCGCCGAGCCTGCCCTTGGATGCCCCGGGGAAGGGCGCCGGGGGATGGGCTGCCCCTGGCCAGGTCTGAGGGAGCGACCCAGCTCGGGGCTGTCGGGGGCAGAGAGAGAACCCCCCTCCGCCCTTTCCCTTCAGGTTCTTAGGGCTGGCCAAATCCTTCCCAAGACAGCTTGTCTGGAGAAAATCAGACCCAGCTGAAGAACATGTGTCCATGGGGGAAACCCGGGAAACTGAGTCTCCCCACACAATAGTAGAGATTCTCATCTTGCATCCTCTCCTGAGCTAATGACCAAGGTGGATGTCCCGGGTGGGCCTGTGGAATGGGAGAGGGGAGGAAGTCTATTGTCATGCAGAGGGACATGGAAAGACTTGTCTGAAGCTTATCCCCTGCACTGGAGTCAGGTCGGGAAGGGAAGGCACAGAGGGGAGCAGGAAGCGGCCTCTCTGTGGTGGGGCTGGCTCCGGGGCAGGCGTGGGGGTGATGGCTGGAAGTGGGATGGCGCGTGAGTTGGCACCAGCCAGCGGTAGAGGCCGAGACTCAGAGGGCATGGATCTCTCTCTCTGTCTCTGTCTCTCTCTCTCTCCCTCAGGGAGCTGAGGAGAGTAAGGTGGCTCCCCCTACCCACCTCGCCTACCTCTCCAAGGGCCCTTCTTTCTCTGGCCGCTCCGGGAGCCCTGCGGGCTTGGCTTCAACCCCCCACCCACCGCACAGGCCAAGGGCGCCTGCGCGACCGCCAGGGCATAGGGCTGACCTCGGGGGTCCTCAGTGAATGCCCCGCCCTCCCTCCAGGCTCTGACCCAGCTGCAGCTGTTCCTTTGCCGCCCTTCTGGACAGGGCTTCAGCTGTCTCCCTCCCCTCCCCCACTCCCACTCAGCTTGCAGGCCGCTTCCCTGACTTGAAAGCATTGCTCTGGCCCTGAGGGCCACAGACCTACTGGGCTTCAAGCTCAAGGCTCTGCCTGGGCCTGCTGCTTCGGCCAGGGGCTCATTTCTTCCAGGAAAGACAAAGCCATGGCCTCACCCCACGCCTGCACTTTGCCACGGCAGGCAGCCCAGGTGTAGGAAAGGCTCTGTGGAGTCAGAAGTGCCGAGACAGGCAGATGGCACCAGAGGGTTTGGGGGCCAGGGCGTAACTGGGCTAGCCCCTCCTCCCGGAAGTCGGGGATGCCCGGCCTTCCTAGAACCCAGGCCACGGCTCCGGGGAGAAATCCGCCATGGAGGGCACGCGGGAGGCCCTCTGCCTGAGGTGGCAGGTGTCACGCCAGGGCCACTGCAAGCCTGGCTCGGCTTGCCTGCTTTCTCCAAAGGAGGCTGGCCGACCAGCCGAACCTGGCACCTGGGCCAGCCCCTTCCAAGGGGACGAGTTCCAGAGGATAGAGCCCTGGAGGCGGCTGCCAAGTCTCCTGGGAACGTGTGCTGGGTCCCCGTCAGAGGAGGAAGCAGCCTGGTAAACGGTGTGCCAGGCCTGAGATCTGGAGGCCTCCCACAGCCGGGTCCCTGTCCTGCCCAGGACCCCCGAGGGAGGACGATGGTCGGGCAGTGGCGAGCGTGGTGGGGCTGGCGCCGAGCCTGCCCTTGGATGCCCCGGGGAAGGGCGCCGGGGGATGGGCTGCCCCTGGCCAGGTCTGAGGGAGCGACCCAGCTCGGGGCTGTCGGGGGCAGAGAGAGAACCCCCCTCCGCCCTTTCCCTTCAGGTTCTTAGGGCTGGCCAAATCCTTCCCAAGACAGCTTGTCTGGAGAAAATCAGACCCAGCTGAAGAACATGTGTCCATGGGGGAAACCCGGGAAACTGAGTCTCCCCACACAATAGCAGAGATTCTCATCTTGCATCCTCTCCTGAGCTAATGACCAAGGTGGATGTCCCGGGTGGGCCTGTGGAATGGGAGAGGGGAGGAAGTCTATTGTCATGCAGAGGGACATGGAAAGACTTGTCTGAAGCTTATCCCCTGCACTGGAGTCAGGTCGGGAAGGGAAGGCACAGAGGGGAGCAGGAAGCGGCCTCTCTGTGGTGGGGCTGGCTCCTGGGCAGGCGTGGGGGTGATGGCTGGAAGTGGGATGGCGCGTGAGTTGGCACCAGCCGGCGGTAGAGGCCGAGACTCAGAGGTCATGGATCTCTCTCTCTGTCTCTGTCTCTCTCTCTCTCCCTCAGGGAGCTGAGGAGAGTAAGGTGGCTCCCCCTACCCACCTCGCCTACCTCTCCAAGGGCCCTTCTTTCTCTGGCCGCTCCGGGAGCCCTGCGGGCTTGGCTTCAACCCCCCACCCACCGCACAGGCCAAGGGCGCCTGCGCGACCGCCAGGGCCTAGGGCTGACCTCGGGGGTCCTCAGTGAATGCCCCGCCCTCCCTCCAGGCTCTGACCCAGCTGCAGCTGTTCCTTTGCAACCCTTCTGGACACGGCTTCAGCTGTCTCCCTCCCCTCCCCCACTCCCACTCAGCTTGCAGGCCGCTTCCCTGCCCTGAAAGCATGGCTCTGGCCCTGAGGGCCACAGACCTACTGGGCTTCAAGCTCAAGGCTCTGCCTGGGCCTGCTGCTTCGGCCAGGGGCTCATTTCTTCCTGGAAAGACAAAGCCATGGCCTCACCCCACGCCTGCACTTTGCCACGGCAGGCAACCCAGGTGTAGGAAAGGCTCTGTGGAGTCAGAAGTGCCGAGACAGGCAGATGGCACCAGAGGGTTTGGGGGCCAGGGCGTAACTGGGCTAGCCCCTCCTCCCGGAAGTCGGGGAGGCCCGGCCTTCCTAGTGCCCAGGCCACGGCTCCGGGGAGAAATCCGCCATGGAGGGCACGCGGGAGGCCCTCTGCCTGAGGTGGCAGGTGTCACGCCAGGGCCACTGCAAGCCTGGCTCGGCTTGCCTGCTTTCTCCAAAGGAGGCTGGCCGACCAGCCGAACCTGGCACCTGGGCCAGCCCCTTCCAAGGGGACGAGTTCCAGAGGATAGAGCCCTGGGGGCGGCTGCCAAGTCTCCTGGGAACGTGTGCTGGGTCCCCGTCAGAGGAGGAAGCAGCCTGGTAAACGGTGTGCCAGGCCTGAGATCTGGAGGCCTCCCACAGCCGGGTCCCTGTCCTGCCCAGGACCCCCGAGGGAGGACGATGGTCGGGCAGTGGCGAGCGTGGTGGGGCTGGCGCCGAGCCTGCCCTTGGATGCCCCGGGGAAGGGCGCCGGGGGATGGGCTGCCCCTGGCCAGGTCTGAGGGAGCGACCCAGCTCGGGGCTGTCGGGGGCAGAGAGAGAACCCCCCTCCGCCCTTTCCCTTCAGGTTCTTAGGGCTGGCCAAATCCTTCCCAAGACAGCTTGTCTGGAGAAAATCAGACCCAGCTGAAGAACATGTGTCCATGGGGGAAACCCGGGAAACTGAGTCTCCCCACACAATAGCAGAGATTCTCATCTTGCATCCTCTCCTGAGCTAATGACCAAGGTGGATGTCCCGGGTGGGCCTGTGGAATGGGAGAGGGGAGGAAGTCTATTGTCATGCAGAGGGACATGGAAAGACTTGTCTGAAGCTTATCCCCTGCACTGGAGTCAGGTCGGGAAGGGAAGGCACAGAGGGGAGCAGGAAGCGGCCTCTCTGTGGTGGGGCTGGCTCCGGGGCAGGCGTGGGGGTGATGGCTGGAAGTGGGATGGCGCGTGAGTTGGCACCAGCCAGCGGTAGAGGCCGAGACTCAGAGGGCATGGATCTCTCTCTCTGTCTCTGTCTCTCTCTCTCTCCCTCAGGGAGCTGAGGAGAGTAAGGTGGCTCCCCCTACCCACCTCGCCTACCTCTCCAAGGGCCCTTCTTTCTCTGGCCGCTCCGGGAGCCCTGCGGGCTTGGCTTGCAACCCCCCACCCACCGCACAGGCCAAGGGCGCCTGCGCGACCGCCAGGGCATAGGGCTGACCTCGGGGGTCCTCAGTGAATGCCCCGCCCTCCCTCCAGGCTCTGACCCAGCTGCAGCTGTTCCTTTGCCGCCCTTCTGGACAGGGCTTCAGCTGTCTCCCTCCCCTCCCCCACTCCCACTCAGCTTGCAGGCCGCTTCCCTGACTTGAAAGCATTGCTCTGGCCCTGAGGGCCACAGACCTACTGGGCTTCAAGCTCAAGGCTCTGCCTGGGCCTGCTGCTTCGGCCAGGGGCTCATTTCTTCCAGGAAAGACAAAGCCATGGCCTCACCCCACGCCTGCACTTTGCCACGGCAGGCAGCCCAGGTGTAGGAAAGGCTCTGTGGAGTCAGAAGTGCCGAGACAGGCAGATGGCACCAGAGGGTTTGGGGGCCAGGGCGTAACTGGGCTAGCCCCTCCTCCCGGAAGTCGGGGAGGCCCGGCCTTCCTAGTGCCCAGGCCACGGCTCCGGGGAGAAATCCGCCATGGAGGGCACGCGGGAGGCCCTCTGCCTGAGGTGGCAGGTGTCACGCCAGGGCCACTGCAAGCCTGGCTCGGCTTGCCTGCTTTCTCCAAAGGAGGCTGGCCGACCAGCCGAACCTGGCACCTGGGCCAGCCCCTTCCAAGGGGACGAGTTCCAGAGGATAGAGCCCTGGAGGCGGCTGCCAAGTCTCCTGGGAACGTGTGCTGGGTCCCCGTCAGAGGAGGAAGCAGCCTGGTAAACGGTGTGCCAGGCCTGAGATCTGGAGGCCTCCCACAGCCGGGTCCCTGTCCTGCCCAGGACCCCCGAGGGAGGACGATGGTCGGGCAGTGGCGAGCGTGGTGGGGCTGGCGCCGAGCCTGCCCTTGGATGCCCCGGGGAAGGGCGCCGGGGGATGGGCTGCCCCTGGCCAGGTCTGAGGGAGCGACCCAGCTCGGGGCTGTCGGGGGCAGAGAGAGAACCCCCCTCCGCCCTTTCCCTTCAGGTTCTTAGGGCTGGCCAAATCCTTCCCAAGACAGCTTGTCTGGAGAAAATCAGACCCAGCTGAAGAACATGTGTCCATGGGGGAAACCCGGGAAACTGAGTCTCCCCACACAATAGCAGAGATTCTCATCTTGCATCCTCTCCTGAGCTAATGACCAAGGTGGATGTCCCGGGTGGGCCTGTGGAATGGGAGAGGGGAGGAAGTCTATTGTCATGCAGAGGGACATGGAAAGACTTGTCTGAAGCTTATCCCCTGCACTGGAGTCAGGTCGGGAAGGGAAGGCACAGAGGGGAGCAGGAAGCGGCCTCTCTGTGGTGGGGCTGGCTCCGGGGCAGGCGTGGGGGTGATGGCTGGAAGTGGGATGGCGCGTGAGTTGGCACCAGCCAGCGGTAGAGGCCGAGACTCAGAGGGCATGGATCTCTCTCTCTGTCTCTGTCTCTCTCTCTCTCCCTCAGGGAGCTGAGGAGAGTAAGGTGGCTCCCCCTACCCACCTCGCCTACCTCTCCAAGGGCCCTTCTTTCTCTGGCCGCTCCGGGAGCCCTGCGGGCTTGGCTTGCAACCCCCCACCCACCGCACAGGCCAAGGGCGCCTGCGCGACCGCCAGGGCATAGGGCTGACCTCGGGGGTCCTCAGTGAATGCCCCGCCCTCACTCCAGGCTCTGACCCAGCTGCAGCTGTTCCTTTGCCGCCCTTCTGGACAGGGCTTCAGCTGTCTCCCTCCCCTCCCCCACTCCCACTCAGCTTGCAGGCCGCTTCCCTGACTTGAAAGCATTGCTCTGGCCCTGAGGGCCACAGACCTACTGGGCTTCAAGCTCAAGGCTCTGCCTGGGCCTGCTGCTTCGGCCAGGGGCTCATTTCTTCCAGGAAAGACAAAGCCATGGCCTCACCCCACGCCTGCACTTTGCCACGGCAGGCAGCCCAGGTGTAGGAAAGGCTCTGTGGAGTCAGAAGTGCCGAGACAGGCAGATGGCACCAGAGGGTTTGGGGGCCAGGGCGTAACTGGGCTAGCCCCTCCTCCCGGAAGTCGGGGAGGCCCGGCCTTCCTAGTGCCCAGGCCACGGCTCCGGGGAGAAATCCGCCATGGAGGGCACGCGGGAGGCCCTCTGCCTGAGGTGGCAGGTGTCACGCCAGGGCCACTGCAAGCCTGGCTCGGCTTGCCTGCTTTCTCCAAAGGAGGCTGGCCGACCAGCCGAACCTGGCACCTGGGCCAGCCCCTTCCAAGGGGACGAGTTCCAGAGGATAGAGCCCTGGAGGCGGCTGCCAAGTCTCCTGGGAACGTGTGCTGGGTCCCCGTCAGAGGAGGAAGCAGCCTGGTAAACGGTGTGCCAGGCCTGAGATCTGGAGGCCTCCCACAGCCGGGTCCCTGTCCTGCCCAGGACCCCCGAGGGAGGACGATGGTCGGGCAGTGGCGAGCGTGGTGGGGCTGGCGCCGAGCCTGCCCTTGGATGCCCCGGGGAAGGGCGCCGGGGGATGGGCTGCCCCTGGCCAGGTCTGAGGGAGCGACCCAGCTCGGGGCTGTCGGGGGCAGAGAGAGAACCCCCCTCCGCCCTTTCCCTTCAGGTTCTTAGGGCTGGCCAAATCCTTCCCAAGACAGCTTGTCTGGAGAAAATCAGACCCAGCTGAAGAACATGTGTCCATGGGGGAAACCCGGGAAACTGAGTCTCCCCACACAATAGCAGAGATTCTCATCTTGCATCCTCTCCTGAGCTAATGACCAAGGTGGATGTCCCGGGTGGGCCTGTGGAATGGGAGAGGGGAGGAAGTCTATTGTCATGCAGAGGGACATGGAAAGACTTGTCTGAAGCTTATCCCCTGCACTGGAGTCAGGTCGGGAAGGGAAGGCACAGAGGGGAGCAGGAAGCGGCCTTTCTGTGGTGGGGCTGGCTCCAGGGCAGGCGTGGGGGTGATGGCTGGAAGTGGGATGGCGCGTGAGTTGGCACCAGCCAGCGGTAGAGGCAGAGACTCAGAGGTCATGGATCTCTCTCTCTGTCTCTGTCTCTCTCTCTCTCCCTCAGGGAGCTGAGGAGAGTAAGGTGGCTCCCCCTACCCACCTCGCCTACCTCTCCAAGGGCCCTTCTTTCTCTGGCCGCTCCGGGAGCCCTGCGGGCTTGGCTTCAACCCCCCACCCACCGCACAGGCCAAGGGCGCCTGCGCGACCGCCAGGGCCTAGGGCTGACCTCGGGGGTCCTCAGTGAATGCCCCGCCCTCCCTCCAGGCTCTGACCCAGCTGCAGCTGTTCCTTTGCAACCCTTCTGGACACGGCTTCAGCTGTCTCCCTCCCCTCCCCCACTCCCACTCAGCTTGCAGGCCGCTTCCCTGCCCTGAAAGCATGGCTCTGGCCCTGAGGGCCACAGACCTACTGGGCTTCAAGCTCAAGGCTCTGCCTGGGCCTGCTGCTTCGGCCAGGGGCTCATTTCTTCCTGGAAAGACAAAGCCATGGCCTCACCCCACGCCTGCACTTTGCCACGGCAGGCAGCCCAGGTGTAGGAAAGGCTCTGTGGAGTCAGAAGTGCCGAGACAGGCAGATGGCACCAGAGGGTTTGGGGGCCAGGGCGTAACTGGGCTAGCCCCTCCTCCCGGAAGTCGGGGAGGCCCGGCCTTCCTAGTGCCCAGGCCACGGCTCCGGGGAGAAATCCGCCATGGGGGGCACGCGGGAGGCCCTCTGCCTGAGGTGGCAGGTGTCACGCCAGGGCCACTGCAAGCCTGGCTCGGCTTGCCTGCTTTCTCCAAAGGAGGCTGGCCGACCAGCCGAACCTGGCACCTGGGCCAGCCCCTTCCAAGGGGACGAGTTCCAGAGGATAGAGCCCTGGGGGCGGCTGCCAAGTCTCCTGGGGCATGTGCGGGGCCCCCGTCAGAGGAGGAAGCAGCCTGGTAAACGGTGTGCCAGGCCTGAGATCTGGAGGCCTCCCACAGCCGGGTCCCTGTCCTGCCCAGGCCCCCCGAGGGAGGACGATGGTCGGGCAGTGGCGAGCGTGGTGGGGCTGGCACCGAGCCTGCCCTTGGATGCCCCGGGGAAGGGCGCCGGGGGATGGGCTGCCCCTGGCCAGGTCTGAGGGAGCGACCCAGCTCGGGGCTGTCGGGGGCAGAGAGAGAACCCCCCTCCGCCCTTTCCCTTCAGGTTCTTAGGGCTGGCCAAATCCTTCCCAAGACAGCTTGTCTGGAGAAAATCAGACCCAGCTGAAGAACATGTGTCCATGGGGGAAACCCGGGAAACTGAGTCTCCCCACACAATAGCAGAGATTCTCATCTTGCATCCTCTCCTGAGCTAATGACCAAGGTGGATGTCCCGGGTGGGCCTGTGGAATGGGAGAGGGGAGGAAGTCTATTGTCATGCAGAGGGACATGGAAAGACTTGTCTGAAGCTTATCCCCTGCACTGGAGTCATGTCGGGAAGGGAAGGCACAGAGGGGAGCATGAAGCGGCCTTTCTGTGGTGGGGCTGGCTCCGGGGCAGGCGTGGGGGTGATGGCTGGAAGTGGGATGGCGCGTGAGTTGGCACCAGCCAGCGGTAGAGGCAGAGACTCAGAGGTCATGGATCTCTCTCTCTGTCTCTGTCTCTCTCTCTCTCCCTCAGGGAGCTGAGGAGAGTAAGGTGGCTCCCCCTACCCACCTCGCCTACCTCTCCAAGGGCCCTTCTTTCTCTGGCCGCTCCGGGAGCCCTGCGGGCTTGGCTTCAACCCCCCACCCACCGCACAGGCCAAGGGCGCCTGCGCGACCGCCAGGGCCTAGGGCTGACCTCGGGGGTCCTCAGTGAATGCCCCGCCCTCCCTCCAGGCTCTGACCCAGCTGCAGCTGTTCCTTTGCAACCCTTCTGGACACGGCTTCAGCTGTCGCCCTCCCCTCCCCCACTCCCACTCAGCTTGCAGGCCGCTTCCCTGCCCTGAAAGCATGGCTCTGGCCCTGAGGGCCACAGACCTACTGGGCTTCAAGCTCAAGGCTCTGCCTGGGCCTGCTGCTTCGGCCAGGGGCTCATTTCTTCCTGGAAAGACAAAGCCATGGCCTCACCCCACGCCTGCACTTTGCCACGGCAGGCAGCCCAGGTGTAGGAAAGGCTCTGTGGAGTCAGAAGTGCCGAGACAGGCAGATGGCACCAGAGGGTTTGGGGGCCAGGGCGTAACTGGGCTAGCCCCTCCTCCCGGAAGTCGGGGAGGCCCGGCCTTCCTAGTGCCCAGGCCACGGCTCTGGGGAGAAATCCGCCATGGGGGGCACGCGGGAGGCCCTCTGCCTGAGGTGGCAGGTGTCACGCCAGGGCCACTGCAAGCCTGGCTCGGCTTGCCTGCTTTCTCCAAAGGAGGCTGGCCGACCAGCCGAACCTGGCACCTGGGCCAGCCCCTTCCAAGGGGACGAGTTCCAGAGTATAGAGCCCTGGGGGCGGCTGCCAAGTCTCCTGGGGCGTGTGCTGGGCCCCCGTCAGAGGAGGAAGCAGCCTGGTAAACGGTGTGCCAGGCCTGAGATCTGGAGGCCTCCCACAGCCGGGTCCCTGTCCTGCCCAGGCCCCCCGAGGGAGGACGATGGTCGGGCAGTGGCGAGCGTGGTGGGGCTGGCACCGAGCCGGCCCTTGGATGCCCCGGGGAAGGGCGCCGGGGGATGGGCTGCCCCTGGCCAGGTCTGAGGGAGCGACCCAGCTCGGGGCTGTCGGGGGCAGAGAGAGAACCCCCCTCCGCCCTTTCCCTTCAGGTTCTTAGGGCTGGCCAAATCCTTCCCAAGACAGCTTGTCTGGAGAAAATCAGACCCAGCTGAAGAACATGTGTCCATGGGGGAAACCCGGGAAACTGAGTCTCCCCACACAATAGCAGAGATTCTCATCTTGCATCCTCTCCTGAGCTAATGACCAAGGTGGATGTCCCGGGTGGGCCTGTGGAATGGGAGAGGGGAGGAAGTCTATTGTCATGCAGAGGGACATGGAAAGACTTGTCTGAAGCTTATCCCCTGCACTGGAGTCAGGTCGGGAAGGGAAGGCACAGAGGGGAGCAGGAAGCGGCCTCTCTGTGGTGGGGCTGGCTCCAGGGCAGGCGTGGGGGTGATGGCTGGAAGTGGGATGGCGCGTGAGTTGGCACCAGCCAGCGGTAGAGGCAGAGACTCAGAGGTCATGGATCTCTCTCTCTGTCTCTGTCTCTCTCTCTCTCCCTCAGGGAGCTGAGGAGAGTAAGGTGGCTCCCCCTACCCACCCTCGCCTACCTCTCCAAGGGCCCTTCTTTCTCTGGCCGCTCCGGGAGCCCTGCGGGCTTGGCTTCAACCCCCCACCCACTGCACAGGCCAAGGGCGCCTGCGCGACCGCCAGGGCCTAGGGCTGACCTCGGGGGTCCTCAGTGAATGCCCCGCCCTCCCTCCAGGCTCTGACCCAGCTGCAGCTGTTCCTTTGCCGCCCTTCTGGACTGGGCTTCAGCTGTCTCCCTCCCCTCCCCCACTCCCACTCAGCTTGCAGGCCGCTTCCCTGCCTTGAAAGCATTGCTGTGGCCCTGAGGGCCACAGACCTACTGGGCTTCAAGCTCAAGGCTCTGCCTGGGCCTGCTGCTTCGGCCAGGGGCTCATTTCTTCCTGGAAAGACAAAGCCATGGCCTCACCCCACGCCTGCACTTTGCCACGGCAGGCAGCCCAGGTGTAGGAAAGGCTCTGTGGAGTCAGAAGTGCCGAGACAGGCAGATGGCACCAGAGGGTTTGGGGGCCAGGGCGTAACTGGGCTAGCCCCTCCTCCCGGAAGTCGGGGAGGCCCGGCCTTCCTAGTGCCCAGGCCACGGCTCCGGGGAGAAATCCGCCATGGAGGGCACGCGGGAGGCCCTCTGCCTGAGGTGGCAGGTGTCACGCCAGGGCCACTGCAAGCCTGGCTCGGCTTGCCTGCTTTCTCCAAAGGAGGCTGGCCGACCAGCCGAACCTGGCACCTGGGCCAGCCCCTTCCAAGGGGACGAGTTCCAGAGGATAGAGCCCTGGGGGCGGCTGCCAAGTCTCCTGGGGCGTGTGCTGGGCCCCCGTCAGAGGAGGAAGCAGCCTGGTAAACGGTGTGCCAGGCCTGAGATCTGGAGGCCTCCCACAGCCGGGTCCCTGTCCTGCCCAGGCCCCCCGAGGGAGGACGATGGTCGGGCAGTGGCGAGCGTGGTGGGGCTGGCGCCGAGCCTGCCCTTGGATGCCCCGGGGAAGGGCGCCGGGGGATGGGCTGCCCCTGGCCAGGTCTGAGGGAGCGACCCAGCTCGGGGCTGTCGGGGGCAGAGAGAGAACCCCCCTCCGCCCTTTCCCTTCAGGTTCTTAGGGCTGGCCAAACCCTTCCCAAGACAGCTTGTCTGGAGAAAATCAGACCCAGCTGAAGAACATGTGTCCATGGGGGAAACCCGGGAAACTGAGTCTCCCCACACAATAGCAGAGATTCTCATCTTGCATCCTCTCCTGAGCTAATGACCAAGGTGGATGTCCCGGGTGGGCCTGTGGAATGGGAGAGGGGAGGAAGTCTATTGTCATGCAGAGGGACATGGAAAGACTTGTCTGAAGCTTATCCCCTGCACTGGAGTCAGGTCGGGAAGGGAAGGCACAGAGGGGAGCAGGAAGCGGCCTCTCTGTGGTGGGGCTGGCTCCGGGGCAGGCGTGGGGGTGATGGCTGGAAGTGGGATGGCGCGTGAGTTGGCACCAGCCAGCGGTAGAGGCCGAGACTCAGAGGGCATGGATCTCTCTCTCTGTCTCTGTCTCTCTCTCTCTCCCTCAGGGAGCTGAGGAGAGTAAGGTGGCTCCCCCTACCCACCTCGCCTACCTCTCCAAGGGCCCTTCTTTCTCTGGCCGCTCCGGGAGCCCTGCGGTCTTGGCTTCAACCCCCCACCCACAGCACAGGCCAAGGGCGCCTGCGCGACCGCCAGGGCCTAGGGCTGACCTCGGGGGTCCTCAGTGAATGCCCCGCCCTCCCTCCAGGCTCTGACCCAGCTGCAGCTGTTCCTTTGCCGCCCTTCTGGACTCGGCTTCAGCTGTCTCCCTCCCCTCCCCCACTCCCACTCAGCTTGCAGGCCGCTTCCCTGACTTGAAAGCATTGCTCTGGCCCTGAGGGCCACAGACCTACTGGGCTTCAAGCTCAAGGCTCTGCCTGGGCCTGCTGCTTCGACCAGGGGCTCATTTCTTCCAGGAAAGACAAAGCCATGGCCTCACCCCACGCCTGCACTTTGCCACGGCAGGCAGCCCAGGTGTAGGAAAGGCTCTGTGGAGTCAGAAGTGCCGAGACAGGCAGATGGCACCAGAGGGTTTGGGGGCCAGGGCGTAACTGGGCTAGCCCCTCCTCCCGGAAGTCGGGGAGGCCCGGCCTTCCTAGTGCCCAGGCCACGGCTCCGGGGAGAAATCCGCCATGGAGGGCACGCGGGAGGCCCTCTGCCTGAGGTGGCAGGTGTCACGCCAGGGCCACTGCAAGCCTGGCTCGGCTTGCCTGCTTTCTCCAAAGGAGGCTGGCCGACCAGCCGAACCTGGCACCTGGGCCAGCCCCTTCCAAGGGGACGAGTTCCAGAGGATAGAGCCCTGGGGGCGGCTGCCAAGTCTCCTGGGAACGTGTGCTGGGCCCCCGTCAGAGGAGGAAGCAGCCTGGTAAACGGTGTGCCAGGCCTGAGATCTGGAGGCCTCCCACAGCCGGGTCCCTGTCCTGCCCAGGACCCCCGAGGGAGGACGATGGTCGGGCAGTGGCGAGCGTGGTGGGGCTGGCGCCGAGCCTGCCCTTGGATGCCCCGGGGAAGGGCGCCGGGGGATGGGCTGCCCCTGGCCAGGTCTGAGGGAGCGACCAGCTCGGGGCTGTCGGGGGCAGAGAGAGAACCCCCCTCCGCCCTTTCCCTTCAGGTTCTTAGGGCTGGCCAAATCCTTCCCAAGACAGCTTGTCTGGAGAAAATCAGACCCAGCTGAAGAACATGTGTCCATGGGGGAAACCCGGGAAACTGAGTCTCCCCACACAATAGCAGAGATTCTCATCTTGCATCCTCTCCTGAGCTAATGACCAAGGTGGATGTCCCGGGTGGGCCTGTGGAATGGGAGAGGGGAGGAAGTCTATTGTCATGCAGAGGGACATGGAAAGACTTGTCTGAAGCTTATCCCCTGCACTGGAGTCAGGTCGGGAAGGGAAGGCACAGAGGGGAGCAGGAAGCGGCCTCTCTGTGGTGGGGCTGGCTCCGGGGCAGGCGTGGGGGTGATGGCTGGAAGTGGGATGGCGCGTGAGTTGGCACCAGCCAGCGGTAGAGGCAGAGACTCAGAGGTCATGGATCTCTCTCTCTGTCTCTGTCTCTCTCTCTCTCCCTCAGGGAGCTGAGGAGAGTAAGGTGGCTCCCCCTACCCACCTCGCCTACCTCTCCAAGGGCCCTTCTTTCTCTGGCCGCTCCGGGAGCCCTGCGGGCTTGGCTTCAACCCCCCACCCACCGCACAGGCCAAGGGCGCCTGCGCGACCGCCAGGGCCTAGGGCTGACCTCGGGGGTCCTCAGTGAATGCCCCGCCCTCCCTCCAGGCTCTGACCCAGCTGCAGCTGTTCCTTTGCAACCCTTCTGGACACGGCTTCAGCTGTCGCCCTCCCCTCCCCCACTCCCACTCAGCTTGCAGGCCGCTTCCCTGCCCTGAAAGCATGGCTCTGGCCCTGAGGGCCACAGACCTACTGGGCTTCAAGCTCAAGGCTCTGCCTGGGCCTGCTGCTTCGGCCAGGGGCTCATTTCTTCCTGGAAAGACAAAGCCATGGCCTCACCCCACGCCTGCACTTTGCCACGGCAGGCAGCCCAGGTGTAGGAAAGGCTCTGTGGAGTCAGAAGTGCCGAGACAGGCAGATGACACCAGAGGGCTTGGGGGCCAGGGCGTAACTGGGCTAGCCCCTCCTCCCGGAAGTCGGGGAGGCCCGGCCTTCCTAGTGCCCAGGCCACGGCTCCGGGGAGAAATCCGCCATGGAGGGCACGCGGGAGGCCCTCGCCTGAGGTGGCAGGTGTCACGCCAGGGCCACTGCAAGCCTGGCTCGGCTTGCCTGCTTTCTCCAAAGGAGGCTGGCCGACCAGCCGAACCTGGCACCTGGGCCAGCCCCTTCCAAGGGGACGAGTTCCAGAGGATAGAGCCCTGGGGGCGGCTGCCAAGTCTCCTGGGAACGTGTGCTGGGTCCCCGTCAGAGGAGGAAGCAGCCTGGTAAACGGTGTGCCAGGCCTGAGATCTGGAGGCCTCCCACAGCCGGGTCCCTGTCCTGCCCAGGACCCCCGAGGGAGGACGATGGTCGGGCAGTGGCGAGCGTGGTGGGGCTGGCGCCGAGCCTGCCCTTGGATGCCCCGGGGAAGGGCGCCGGGGGATGGGCTGCCCCTGGCCAGGTCTGAGGGAGCGACCCAGCTCGGGGCTGTCGGGGGCAGAGAGAGAACCCCCCTCCGCCCTTTCCCTTCAGGTTCTTAGGGCTGGCCAAATCCTTCCCAAGACAGCTTGTCTGGAGAAAATCAGACCCAGCTGAAGAACATGTGTCCATGGGGGAAACCCGGGAAACTGAGTCTCCCCACACAATAGTAGAGATTCTCATCTTGCATCCTCTCCTGAGCTAATGACCAAGGTGGATGTCCCGGGTGGGCCTGTGGAATGGGAGAGGGGAGGAAGTCTATTGTCATGCAGAGGGACATGGAAAGACTTGTCTGAAGCTTATCCCCTGCACTGGAGTCAGGTCGGGAAGGGAAGGCACAGAGGGGAGCAGGAAGTGGCCTCTCTGTGGTGGGGCTGGCTCCTGGGCAGGCGTGGGGGTGATGGCTGGAAGTGGGATGGCGCGTGAGTTGGCACCAGCCGGCGGTAGAGGCCGAGACTCAGAGGTCATGGATCTCTCTCTCTGTCTCTGTCTCTCTCTCTCTCCCTCAGGGAGCTGAGGAGAGTAAGGTGGCTCCCCCTACCCACCTCGCCTACCTCTCCAAGGGCCCTTCTTTCTCTGGCCGCTCCGGGAGCCCTGCGGGCTTGGCTTCAACCCCCCACCCACCGCACAGGCCAAGGGCGCCTGCGCGACCGCCAGGGCCTAGGGCTGACCTCGGGGGTCCTCAGTGAATGCACCGCCCTCCCTCCAGGCTCTGACCCAGCTGCAGCTGTTCCTTTGCCGCCCTTCTGGACACGGCTTCAGCTGTCTCCCTCCCCTCCCCCACTCCCACTCAGCTTGCAGGCCGCTTCCCTGCCTTGAAAGCATTGCTCTGGCCCTGAGGGCCACAGACCTACTGGGCTTCAAGCTCAAGGCTCTACCCGGGCCTGAGCTTCGGCCAGGGGCTCATTTATTCCTGGAAAGACAAAGCCATGGCCTCACCCCACGCCTGCACTTTGCCACGGCAGGCAGCCCAGGTGTAGGAAAGGCTCTGTGGATTCAGAAGTGCCGAGACAGGCAGATGGCACCAGAGGGTTTGGGGGCCAGGGCGTAACTGGGCTAGCCCCTCCTCCCGGAAGTCGGGGAGGCCCGGCCTTCCTAGTGCCCAGGCCACGGCTCCGGGGAGAAATCCGCCATGGAGGGCACGCGGGAGGCCCTCTGCCTGAGGTGGCAGGTGTCACGCCAGGGCCACTGCAAGCCTGGCTCGGCTTGCCTGCTTTCTCCAAAGGAGGCTGGCCGACCAGCCGAACCTGGCACCTGGGCCAGCCCCTTCCAAGGGGACGAGTTCCAGAGGATAGAGCCCTGGGGGCGGCTGCCAAGTCTCCTGGGGCGTGTGCTGGGCCCCCGTCAGAGGAGGAAGCAGCCTGGTAAACGGTGTGCCAGGCCTGAGATCTGGAGGCCTCCCACAGCCGGGTCCCTGTCCTGCCCAGGCCCCCCGAGGGAGGACGATGGTCGGGCAGTGGCGAGCGTGGTGGGGCTGGCGCCGAGCCTGCCCTTGGATGCCCCGGGGAAGGGCGCCGGGGGATGGGCTGCCCCTGGCCAGGTCTGAGGGAGCGACCCAGCTCGGGGCTGTCAGGGGCAGAGAGAGAACCCCCCTCCGCCCTTTCCCTTCAGGTTCTTAGGGCTGGCCAAATCCTTCCCAAGACAGCTTGTCTGGAGAAAATCAGACCCAGCTGAAGAACATGTGTCCATGGGGGAAACCCGGGAAACTGAGTCTCCCCACACAATAGCAGAGATTCTCATCTTGCATCCTCTCCTGAGCTAATGACCAAGGTGGATGTCCCGGGTGGGCCTGTGGAATGGGAGAGGGGAGGAAGTCTATTGTCATGCAGAGGGACATGGAAAGACTTGTCTGAAGCTTATCCCCTGCACTGGAGTCAGGTCGGGAAGGGAAGGCACAGAGGGGAGCAGGAAGCGGCCTCTCTGTGGTGGGGCTGGCTCCAGGGCAGGCGTGGGGGTGATGGCTGGAAGTGGGATGGCGCGTGAGTTGGCACCAGCCAGCGGTAGAGGCCGAGACTCAGAGGGCATGGATCTCTCTCTCTGTCTCTGTCTCTCTCTCTCTCCCTCAGGGAGCTGAGGAGAGTAAGGTGGCTCCCCCTACCCACCTCGCCTACCTCTCCAAGGGCCCTTCTTTCTCTGGCCGCTCCGGGAGCCCTGCGGGCTTGGCTTCAACCCCCCACCCACCGCACAGGCCAAGGGCGCCTGCGCGACCGCCAGGGCATAGGGCTGACCTCGGGGGTCCTCAGTGAATGCCCCGCCCTCCCTCCAGGCTCTGACCCAGCTGCAGCTGTTCCTTTGCCGCCCTTCTGGACAGGGCTTCAGCTGTCTCCCTCCCCTCCCCCACTCCCACTCAGCTTGCAGGCCGCTTCCCTGACTTGAAAGCATTGCTCTGGCCCTGAGGGCCACAGACCTACTGGGCTTCAAGCTCAAGGCTCTGCCTGGGCCTGCTGCTTGGGCCAGGGGCTCATTTCTTCCAGGAAAGACAAAGCCATGGCCTCACCCCACGCCTGCACTTTGCCACGGCAGGCAGCCCAGGTGTAGGAAAGGCTCTGTGGAGTCAGAAGTGCCGAGACAGGCAGATGGCACCAGAGGGTTTGGGGGCCAGGGCGTAACTGGGCTAGCCCCTCCTCCCGGAAGTCGGGGAGGCCCGGCCTTCCTAGTGCCCAGGCCACGGCTCCGGGGAGAAATCCGCCATGGAGGGCACGCGGGAGGCCCTCTGCCTGAGGTGGCAGGTGTCACGCCAGGGCCACTGCAAGCCTGGCTCGGCTTGCCTGCTTTCTCCAAAGGAGGCTGGCCGACCAGCCGAACCTGGCACCTGGGCCAGCCCCTTCCAAGGGGACGAGTTCCAGAGGATAGAGCCCTGGAGGCGGCTGCCAAGTCTCCTGGGAACGTGTGCTGGGTCCCCGTCAGAGGAGGAAGCAGCCTGGTAAACGGTGTGCCAGGCCTGAGATCTGGAGGCCTCCCACAGCCGGGTCCCTGTCCTGCCCAGGACCCCCGAGGGAGGACGATGGTCGGGCAGTGGCGAGCGTGGTGGGGCTGGCGCCGAGCCTGCCCTTGGATGCCCCGGGGAAGGGCGCCGGGGGATGGGCTGCCCCTGGCCAGGTCTGAGGGAGCGACCCAGCTCGGGGCTGTCGGGGGCAGAGAGAGAACCCCCCTCCGCCCTTTCCCTTCAGGTTCTTAGGGCTGGCCAAATCCTTCCCAAGACAGCTTGTCTGGAGAAAATCAGACCCAGCTGAAGAACATGTGTCCATGGGGGAAACCCGGGAAACTGAGTCTCCCCACACAATAGCAGAGATTCTCATCTTGCATCCTCTCCTGAGCTAATGACCAAGGTGGATGTCCCGGGTGGGCCTGTGGAATGGGAGAGGGGAGGAAGTCTATTGTCATGCAGAGGGACATGGAAAGACTTGTCTGAAGCTTATCCCCTGCACTGGAGTCAGACGGGAAGGGAAGGCACAGAGGGGAGCAGGAAGCGGCCTTTCTGTGGTGGGGCTGGCTCCAGGGCAGGCGTGGGGGTGATGGCTGGAAGTGGGATGGCGCGTGAGTTGGCACCAGCCAGCGGTAGAGGCAGAGACTCAGAGGTCATGGATCTCTCTCTCTGTCTCTGTCTCTCTCTCTCTCCCTCAGGGAGCTGAGGAGAGTAAGGTGGCTCCCCCTACCCACCTCGCCTACCTCTCCAAGGGCCCTTCTTTCTCTGGCCGCTCCGGGAGCCCTGCGGGCTTGGCTTCAACCCCCCACCCACCGCACAGGCCAAGGGCGCCTGCGCGACCGCCAGGGCCTAGGGCTGACCTCGGGGGTCCTCAGTGAATGCCCCGCCCTCCCTCCAGGCTCTGACCCAGCTGCAGCTGTTCCTTTGCAACCCTTCTGGACACGGCTTCAGCTGTCTCCCTCCCCTCCCCCACTCCCACTCAGCTTGCAGGCCGCTTCCCTGCCCTGAAAGCATGGCTCTGGCCCTGAGGGCCACAGACCTACTGGGCTTCAAGCTCAAGGCTCTGCCTGGGCCTGCTGCTTCGGCCAGGGGCTCATTTCTTCCTGGAAAGACAAAGCCATGGCCTCACCCCACGCCTGCACTTTGCCACGGCAGGCAGCCCAGGTGTAGGAAAGGCTCTGTGGAGTCAGAAGTGCCGAGACAGGCAGATGGCACCAGAGGGTTTGGGGGCCAGGGCGTAACTGGGCTAGCCCCTCCACCCGGAAGTCGGGGAGGCCCGGCCTTCCTAGTGCCCAGGCCACGGCTCCGGGGAGAAATCCGCCATGGGGGGCACGCGGGAGGCCCTCTGCCTGAGGTGGCAGGTGTCACGCCAGGGCCACTGCAAGCCTGGCTCGGCTTGCCTGCTTTCTCCAAAGGAGGCTGGCCGACCAGCCGAACCTGGCACCTGGGCCAGCCCCTTCCAAGGGGACGAGTTCCAGAGGATAGAGCCCTGGGGGCGGCTGCCAAGTCTCCTGGGGCGTGTGCGGGGCCCCCGTCAGAGGAGGAAGCAGCCTGGGTAAACGGTGTGCCAGGCCTGAGATCTGGAGGCCTCCCACAGCCGGGTCCCTGTCCTGCCCAGGCCCCCCGATGGAGGACGATGGTCGGGCAGTGGCGAGCGTGGTGGGGCTGGCACCGAGCCTGCCCTTGGATGCCCCGGGGAAGGGCGCCGGGGGATGGGCTGCCCCTGGCCAGGTCTGAGGGAGCGACCCAGCTCGGGGCTGTCGGGGGCAGAGAGAGAACCCCCCTCCGCCCTTTCCCTTCAGGTTCTTAGGGCTGGCCAAATCCTTCCCAAGACAGCTTGTCTGGAGAAAATCAGACCCAGCTGAAGAACATGTGTCCATGGGGGAAACCCGGGAAACTGAGTCTCCCCACACAATAGCAGAGATTCTCATCTTGCATCCTCTCCTGAGCTAATGACCAAGGTGGATGTCCCGGGTGGGCCTGTGGAATGGGAGAGGGGAGGAAGTCTATTGTCATGCAGAGGGACATGGAAAGACTTGTCTGAAGCTTATCCCCTGCACTGGAGTCAGGTCGGGAAGGGAAGGCACAGAGGGGAGCAGGAAGCGGCCTTTCTGTGGTGGGGCTGGCTCCGGGGCAGGCGTGGGGGTGATGGCTGGAAGTGGGATGGCGCGTGAGTTGGCACCAGCCAGCGGTAGAGGCAGAGACTCAGAGGTCATGGATCTCTCTCTCTGTCTCTGTTTCTCTCTCTCTCCCTCAGGGAGCTGAGGAGAGTAAGGTGGCTCCCCCTACCCACCTCGCCTACCTCTCCAAGGGCCCTTCTTTCTCTGGCCACTCCGGGAGCCCTGCGGGCTTGGCTTCAACCCCCCACCCACCGCACAGGCCAAGGGCGCCTGCGCGACCGCCAGGGCATAGGGCTGACCTCGGGGGTCCTCAGTGAATGCCCCGCCCTCCCTCCAGGCTCTGACCCAGCTGCAGCTGTTCTTT